>NC_042620.1:207934679-208027179 GCF_901001135.1 Rhinatrema bivittatum | reverse complement strand
TACAGTACCATAGACCCCAGTTGATTTTTGGCTTTCCACTTACTTTTTTGTAGTTAATGATCCTTTGTACTTGTCCTGTGCTTTCTTGATCTGTATTCCACTGGAGATTGTTCCATGCATCCCCACCCCACCCTTTCTGTGAAGAAATATTTTCTGAAGTTACCCTTAAGTCTGTTCTTTTGGAGCCATTATGGCCATTGAATAAACATGTAGACAAAGGTGAACCGGTAGATGTGGTGTATTTGGATTTTCAGAAGGCATTTGACGAAATCCCACATGAGAGGCTTCTAAGAATACTAAAAAGTCATGGAATAGGAAGTGATGTCCTTTTGTGGATTGCAAACTGGTTAAAAGACAGGAAACAGAGTAGGATGAAATGGTCAGTTTTCACAGTGGAAAAAGGTAAACAGTGGAGTGCCTCAGGGATCTGTACTTGGACTGGTACTTTTTAAATATATTTATAAATGATCTGGAAAGGGTAAGGAGTAAGGTGATCAAATTTGCAGATGACACAAAATGATATAGAGTAGCTAAATCTCAAGCAGATTGTGATGAATTGCAGGAGGACCTTGCAAGACTGGAAGATTGGGCTTCCTAATAGATGAAATTTAACGTGGACAAATGCAAAGTGATGTATGTAGGGAAGCTGTAGTTACACAATGTTAGGTTCTATATTAGGAGTTACCACCCAGGAAAGAGATCTAGGCGCCATAGTGGATACATTGAAATCATCGGCTCAGTGTGCTGTGGCTATCAAAAAAGCAAATTTTAGGAATTATTAGGAAGAGAATAGCAAATAAAATGGAAGGTGTCATAATGCCTCTCTATCACTCCATTGTGAGACCTCACCTTAAATACTGTATGTAATTCTGGTCACTGCATCTTGAAAAGGATATAGCTGCACTGGAGAAAGTGCAGAGAAGGGCAACCAAAATAATAAGGGGCATGGAACAGCTGCCCTTTGAGGAAAGTCTAAAGAAGTTAGGGATGTCTAGTTTGGAGAAGAGACAACTGAGGGGGGGATATGATAGAAGTCTATAAAATAATGAAAGGACATGAACAAGTTAATGTAAATCGGTTATTTACTCTCAGATAATAGAAGGACCAGAGGGCACTCCATGAAGTTAGCAAGTAGCTCATTTAAAACAAATCAAAGTGTTAAGATTCCTCCTGTAGCTGTGACACGGGAGGCCTCTCACCTTCTCTGGAGGCTGCTCCGAAGCCGGGGCCTCGCCTGAGTAATCGTCCGGATCTTGTTCCACAGCCTGGGAGGCCTTCGGTGTCAGCAGGGCCTACCCGAGGCTTCAGCCTGGATGCTCTGGTGTGGGCCATGCCCTTCTCCTAAGGGGCGAGCCCACGGCTCCTCTCCACTCATGTAGGGCCAGAGAGGTGCGGCCCATCTGGACTCCTCCTAGGTAGTTGCCTGCTCCTGGGGTATAAAAGCTCTTCTCCAGCACTCATGCATTGCCTTGCATTGGAGTTACTTGTCTCTGGAAGTTTCCTCTTCCAGCGAGCCATCAGGCCTTCGTTCTTTGTTCCAGCTTGGTGTCCGGTGTCTTGCACTTTCCTGATGTTCCTTGATGTTGGTTCCTGTTGTTCCTGTCCCAGTACCTCGCTTCTGACTGCCGGTGTGCAGTACCTTTCTCCTGACTGCCGGGGTGCAGTACCTTGCTTTGGACTGCCGGTGTACAGCATTTTGTTCCTGATTCCTTGTCTTTAGTACCTCGTCCCCTTCCTGCGCTGGTCCCGCTCCCGCGGATGTAGGACAGGGTGGTCCGTGACCAGACCAGTGGTACTGGCTGTGTAGGGCGTCCTGAGGGACCGTGCTAATGTCTGAACCTTCCAAGTTCCTGAGTCTACGTCTACAGTCTATGGTTCCCGAGTCTTTGTCTTCTGTTCCTGATCCTCTGTCTGCCCATGCCCTGAGTCCGGCCTGCTGCCTTTTGCCATCCCAGCGGTAGGTCCGAAAGGGCCGGGAACGGTCAGAGGACTGTTCATTACCAACATTCCATAGTTGGTTCCAGAGGCATGCAGGTCCGGCTGGGGGTCGGGCCGTCTCTCGCCACCCACGCTGACACACGCTACACCTACCCTTGGCGCGGTCCTGATCCACCTGGGATTGTGCCAGGGGCCCAAAGGCACACTCCCTCTAAGGGGGATTGCTCTCCCCATAACAGAATGCAAGGCCTTCCGAAGGCCGTCCGAAACATAACACGAAGAAATTATTTTTCACTCGGCGCATAGTTAAGCTCTGGAATTCATTGGCAGAGGTTGTGGTTACAGCAGTTAGTGTAACTGGGTTTAAAAATTGGTTTGGATATGTTCCTAGAGGAAAAATCCATAAACTTCTATTACAGTAATTAAGCAATAGTAGCTTGTGATTTATCTAATATTTGAGTACTTGCCAGGTACTTGTGACTTGAATTGGCCACTGTTGGAAACAGGATACTGGGCTTGATGGACCCTTGGTCTGACCCAGTATTGCATATCTTGTTCTTAGTTTGTTAGTTTCCTGAGAGAACAATGGAAAAAATATACATTGTTTAACCAATCTCCAAAAATAGGTCCTGTTGTATTTTGGAATGCAGCCAAAACTGTTCTGTGGGGGAAATCGTTTCATATCTGAGTAATAAACGCACACAAAGCAGGTACGGCATCTCACGACTAAATTATTGAACTTGCGTAGATCTTATGTTAAGAATCTTTCACTGGAGCTCAAAAGGCAAATATTGGACATCCATACACCAGGGGCGTAGGGTGACTGCTGAAGTTCGTGGTGAATTAGAAAATTTGCTTCTCCCATGTGATCAACTCTCTGAGCTTCCTCCCCAGCCTGACAAAATCAGTAAAGGCCAGGCTCAAAAGGTCTCCTTTGACACGCTAACACTTGCAACACTGAGCAGCCTTTGATGAAGCTGATGTCAGTCCGTGGGAGGTAGTTCAGAGTGCTGGCAGCCAAGAGCAGGGGCAGTGCTTTTACTTTCTTGGTAACTGATGCTGGCAGTTAGGAACTGCTCATTGCAATCTGCTGCCTAAGGCGAGAGATAGGATAGGATGAGATGCTCCACCCTCAACTGCCACCCCTGCTAAGGTACTCAGAAGAGGAGCACTCTCCAAGAGACAGCCTACACCATCTCACCATACAGAAGGAAATTCAAATTCTGGTATAACCTCATTAACAGCCATACAAACACCTTTCACTGCCAGAAACCTTTTGAAGTAACACCAGGGAACTTTTGATTTTCTTTCAAACCCTGCGATTGTAGTGGATTAGTGGAGAAAAGAGGGAGGAGAGCAGGGAACACACACTTTTTCCTCTCTCATAAAACCCTTCTACCCTCTCTTCTTCTTATTCCCCTCTTCCATTCACTCATTCACCCCTTCCCTCTGTCAGTCACCTCTCCCTCCCACTCCTTCCCTCTCTCAGGTACATATACACATGCTGGCTCCTTCCCTCTGTCACTCATCCTCCTCCCTCCCACTCACCCCTTCCCTTCTCTCTCAACACTCACCCCATATCTTCCCCCTCAGTTGCTCAACCCATCCCTCCCACTCACTACCCTGCAGAGTCTCTTCTCACTGGGGGAGGGATGGGAACCCCCCTCCAGCACATCACCACAGAGCACTGCTAAACAGGGCCAGTGCTAGCTTTTTTGCTGCCATGTGCGAACAATTACCATGCTGGCCCCTCCTCATCTTGGTTTTGTTTTAATTTGTATTCTTTTTCTAATCAGGGCCAGTGCAAGGGTATTAGGCATCCTATGTAAATCTTACAGCTTTGTGCCCAGGCCTCCCCCCCAACTCAGCCCTCTACACTAGGGATGTGAATCATTTTTTGACGATTTAAAACAAAAATTGGAAGAAGGATCCAACAGAAGAAAATAGGATAAAGCATAAACATTGGCAAGTTAAATGTAAGACATTGATAAGACAGGCTAAGAGAGAATTTGAAAAGAAGTTGGCTGTAGAGGCAAAAACTCACAGTAAAAACTTTTTAAAATATATCCGAAGCAGAAAGCCTGTGAGGGAGTCAGTTGGACCGTTAGATGATCGAGGGGTTAAAGGGGCACTTAGAGAAGATAAGTCCATCGCGGAAAGATTAAATGATTTCTTTGCTTCGGTGTTTACTGAAGAGGATGTTGGGGAGGTACCCGAAATGGAGAAGGTTTTCATGGGTAATGATTCAGATGGACTGAATCAAATCACGGTGAACCTAGAAGATGTGGTAGGCCTGATTGACAAACTGAAGAGTAGTAAATCGCCTGGACCGGATGGTATACACCCCAGAGTTCTGAAGGAACTAAAAAATGAAATTTCAGACCTATTAGTAAAAATTTGTAACTTATCATTAAAATCATCCATTGTACCTGAAGACTGGAGGATAGCAAATGTAACCCCAATATTTAAAAAAGGGCTCCAGGGGTGATCCGGGAAACTACAGACCAGTTAGCCTGACTTCAGTGCCAGGAAAAATAGTGGAAAGTGTTCTAAACATCAAAATCACAGAACATATAGAAAGACATGGTTTAATGGAACAAAGTCAGCATGGCTTTACCCAGGGCAAGTCTTGCCTCACAAATCTGCTTCACTTTTTTGAAGGAGTTAATAAACATGTGGATAAAGGTGAACCGGTAGATATAGTATACTTGGATTTTCAGAAGGCGTTTGACAAAGTTCCTCATGAGAGGCTTCTAGGAAAAGTAAAAAGTCATGGGATAGGTGGTGATGTCCTTTCGTGGATTGCAAACTGGCTAAAAGACAGGAAACAGAGAGTAGGATTAAATGGGCAATTTTCTCAGTGGAAGGGAGTGGACAGTGGAGTGCCTCAGGGATCTGTATTGGGACCCTTACTTTTCAATATATTTATAAATGATCTGGAAAGAAATATGACGAGTGAGATAATCAAATTTGCAGATGACACAAAATTGTTCAGAGTAGTTAAATCACAAGCAGATTGTGATAAATTGCAGGAAGACCTTGTGAGACTGGAAAATTGGGCATCGAAATGGCAGATGAAATTTAATGTGGATAAGTGCAAGGTGATGCATATAGGGAAAAATAACCCATGCTATAATTACACAATGTTGGGTTCCATATTAGGTGCTACAACCCAAGAAAGAGATCTAGGTATCATAGTGGATAACACATTGAAATCGTCGGTACAGTGTGCTGCGGCAGTCAAAAAAGCAAACAGAATGTTGGGAATTATTAGAAAGGGAATGGTGAATAAAACGGAAAATGTCATAATGCCTCTGTATCGCTCCATGGTGAGACCGCACCTTGAATACTGTGTACAATTCTGGTCGCCTCATCTCAAAAAAGATATAATTGCGATGGAGAAGGTACAGAGAAGGGCTACCAAAATGATAAGGGGAATGGAACAGCTCCCCTATGAGGAAAGACTAAAGAGGTTAGGACTTTTCAGCTTGGAGAAGAGACGACTGAGGGGGGATATGATAGAGGTGTTTAAAATCATGAGAGGTCTAGATCGGGTAGATGTGAATCGGTTATTTACTCTTTCGGATAGTAGAAAGACTAGGGGGCACTCCATGAAGTTAGCATGGGGCACATTTAAAACTAATCGGAGAAAGTTCTTTTTTACTCAACGCACAATTAAACTCTGGAATTTGTTGCCAGAGGATGTGGTTAGTGCAGTTAGTATAGCTGTGTTTAAAAAAGGAATGGATAAGTTCTTGGAGGAGAAGTCCATTACCTGCTATTAAGTTCACTTAGAGAATAGCCACTGCCATTAGCAATGGTAACATGGAATAGACTTAGTTTTTGGGTACTTGCCAGGTTCTTATGGCCTGGATTGGCCACTGTTGGAAACAGGATGCTGGGCTTGATGGACCCTTGGTCTGACCCAGTATGGCATTTTCTTATGTTCTTATATTATAGCAGGCACATCCCAATGGAACAAAATGCCACCCCACCTACGCCAGGAACCTTGCCATAAAAAATTCAAACAGAATCTGAAAACCTGGCTCTTCAAACTAGCATACCCCGACTAAAGTTACGACCCCCCGACTGACACACCTCTACTGAACTTAACAACCATTCCCCCCCTCTTCCCCCCCCCCACATCCCTGTCCCCCTCCTCCCACCTTCCGCCTCCTCCCTACCCAATAGCCCCATCCTCCTTCTACCCTCCAACACCATATACTTGTCACCCTGTGAATAGTTAAAGTACCTCTTCCTCTACTCTCCTTAAGAGCTACCTTAAGAGCTACCCTCCCTAAGAGCTACCTCATCATAACCACCCATATACCTGTCACCCTGTGAATAGTTAAAGAACCCATTTTCTTATACTCTCCTTAAGAGTGTATCATGTAACCACCTGATAAACCACTTATTTAAATTGAATTAGTTATCATTTTGTTTATCTATTCTAATTTATTGTAAATCTAAATAATGTTTACCTATGTTTATCTATTCTAAATTATTGTAAAGCCTGTTGCTATTCTATTCTAAATTATTGTAAAGCCTGTTGCTACGTTACGTTACATTGTGAACCGGGGTGATGTTTTTAACGTGCCCCGGTATATAAAAAACTCTTAAATAAATAAATAAATAAATGTGACTGTTTCCTGCTTCAGCCCTATAAAGGGCTGCTCCGTCTGTTGTTCCAGGCCTTGCATCGTGGTGTCTTCACTCTGGAGGCTCCTGCCTGCCAGAGCCTTTGTAAGGTCTTCTTGTCTTGTGGAGCTCCTCATCGTGTGATGTCTTCTCGTCATGCCATGTCATGTCTTCGTGCCTGAGGTCCTCGTCCAGGTGTCCTGGTGTCTTGATCTTCTACGTCCTGGTGTTCCTGCCTTCCTGGATGTTCGTTCCTCTGTCCCGTCTTTGCTCTCGAGCCTTCTGGTCCGGTAGGCCGGGGGTCCCTCAGATGATGTGTGCCTGAGTGGACTAGCCTGCTGGTGGACGGTTGTCCTGTGCTCCTGAGCCGTCATGTCCTGGATCTTTCCTGCACTGTCCCGTTCTCCTCGTGGTCCGTGACCAGTCTGCAAGGGCTGTGTAGAGCACGCAGTGGGATAGGGTGGTCTGCGACTCAGTCCCGTGGGTGGCCTGAGTAGAGCGCCCTGAGAGACAGTGCCAATGTCCGCCTTCCTTGCTTCTCGTCTCATCTGGATTCCAAGTTCCTCGTTGTATCTGCACTTCAGCATCATGTTTCTGATGTCGTTGCATCGACCCTGGTCCGGGATGCTGTCGCATCGACCACTGGTCCGTGATGTCTTCGCATCAGCCTTGGTGTCAAGTCTCGTCTGCGATGCCGTTGCATCGATCCTGGTGTCACGTCTTCATAGTCCTGGTGTTATGTCTTCAACCCAAGTCTTCATGCCATGTGATGCCGTCGCATCAACCCAAGTCTTCGTGCCATGTGATGCCGTCGCATCAACCCAAGTCTTCGTGCCATGTGATGCCGTCGCATCAATCTTCTTGTCTTCGTGTCAAGGTCCGTCTGCCCTCAACCTCAGGCCAGGCCTGCTGCTCCATGCTGCTCGCAGCAGGTCCGAAAGGGCTCGGAATGGTCAGAGAACCATTCAACTTCCAACATCCTCGGATGTTGGCCTTGGGAGCTTGCCGGCCTGGCGGATGGTAGACCATCAGCCATGCGGAGCCACCATCAACCCTTGGCTCGGCCCTGAAGTCTGGGTCAGGCTGAGGCCCATGGGCACAAGAAACACCCGTTACGTAACAGATTGCAAGGCCTTTCGTGGCCGTTTACAACATTAGCTGGGATATGTACTACACATAAAGGAAACAGACAGCAGAAAAAGCCAAATCAGCCAATTAAATTCAGGTTTATCTAGAAAATACTGTAAATCTTTGCTTATATAGGACATGCAGGGAGAACATAATGCTGTGAATTTGGTCTCAAGATTCTTTATATTGATTAGTTTGATAACAGATCTCCCTAGATGGCTGCCCATGATGGACACTGATTTAGAAGCTTCCCAATACCAATAATTTCCTAGTTTTGATTTTTTTCCCTTAATAAAATATTTATTTTTTTAAAAACATATTCATGAGTCACGTGATACACTAGACTGAGCCGCAGCACATTGCGAGGGCTCCCACTAGCCGATTTAATTTATCATTATTTTTGCACTATTGCTGCTAAATATGATGATTGCTCTCAAAACCACTCCTAAGTGCTCTATTCAAAAAATGTGAGCAGAAAAACTTGCTAAGGCATTGAAATTGGATGATACTCTAACCTCAGAGGCCTCCGAAGAAGGCCCACTGAATGATAACTCTATCCCTGACTTACCTACTGAGTCTCTGGAGACTCTCAGACAGCTCTTCAAACTTCTGATACTCTGTTGAACACCATTGATTCAAACTTAAAATTGTGGTAGACAAGGTGGCCCAGCTTGTTTTCTCGATAAAAAAAAAACAGGAGGAGCAGCTTGATATCGTGAAGCTTTGGTAAGCGATTTGGAGAACAGCTTTGCTAACTATGGTCATCAAATTGATATGATGAAAAAAAGCTTTCTTTCCTAGAAGATCACCAAGAGGATCTGGAAAATAGATGGCAATGAAATAATTTACATATTGTTGGCCTTTCTGAACGGGTTAAAGGTTCTGATGCAGCCACATTTGTTTCAACATGGCTGCCCACTCTTCTGGACTTTTCTACCAAACAAGGGTGAATTAAAGTGGATTGAGCACACCGCGTGGGTCCAGGTGGGAGACCCAGAGATAAAAGAAGAGTTTTGGATGCTGCCCAGAAGAAGGGTACTCTTATGTATGGAGATGCTAAAGTGTTTCTTTTTCAAGATTTCTTGTAGGCTGTGGTGAAAAGGAGATAGAGTTTTTCAGAAGCTAAACAAGAGAGAGAAGTGCAATATGCAATGTTGTACCCTGCCAGATTAAAGATTACTCAAAATGGGACATCTCGCTTTTTTTACTTTCCTGCTGATGTGCTAAAGTTTTTAAAGAGGATAAACATGTGGATGGAAAGCAGATTACCTGAAACAGTATGGCTCCAGAAAACATAGAACATGGAAACTTTCTTTCATTTGCATAATTTCTTTGAACTGGTGGCTGGTGGGGCCCCTTGATTGGTGGTTTACTTTGTGGCTTTTGCAGAACTGTTGGTGCACTGCAGGGGTGTGAACATAAGATATGCCGTACTGGCAGGGCCGGTGCAAGGGTATTAGGCGCCCTAGGCGAAACGTCAGTTATGCCGCCCCCCCCCCCCCCGCCTCCACACACAATTAACTTACATTGTGCATTAATGAAAATAACGAAGTCTGTATTTATAACAGAACACTTATTTGACATTTTTATGCCATGTAAACCATTGAGATGATTTGTCTTATCGACGGTATAGAAACTTTTATAAATAAATAAATGAAAATAAATAAAATAAACATAAACCAAAGCTATACTTGTTGCTCAAACAAAAAAAGCAGACACATCACATAATATTAAATAATTAAAATGGCAGTCAATCAAGAAAAATAAACTTAAAAAGCCATCTTTACTTACCCCCTCCAGCAGCTCTCTTACTCCTCTTCCATGCAGGCTGTAGTACACACCAGAAGCAGCAGTAGTGGCTAAGCTCTATACTCATGGTCCTCTTCCTTAAGGCCCATGCCTCTCACACACACACCATATCAGTCATGCCCCCATGACCAGTTTCTGTCTCTCACACACCAATCATCTCGCAAACAGTCTTTGACAAACACACCAGTCACCTTCCTGAACAGTTTCTCTCATGCCATACACACACAGGCTTCCCACTCCCGTGTTCCACTTACATATATGGGCTTCTCACTCTCATAATCACTTTCTCTTTCTCACACACACTCACCAGTCTCTCACTCCCATGCACAGGCTTCTCATTCCCATAATCACCAGTCACCTGTTCTGTCTTACATATACAGGCTTCTCCCTCCCATGCTGTGTCTCACACACACCCAGGTTCTCACTCCCATGCTCACTCTCTTCACATGCACAGACTTCTCATTCCCATAATCACTTTCTCTCTGTTACACACACACACACACACACATACACCAGTCTCTCTCTCATTTCCATGCTCGCTCTCCAGGTGCACAGGCTTCTCATTCCCTGAATCACATTCTCTCTCTCTCACATTCACATACACACCAGTCACACTGTCACCTTACCAACCAGTCTCTCTCTCATACATGCACACACACACACACAGGCTTCCCACTCCCATGCTCTCTCTCACATAATCAGGCTTCTCACTCCAATGCTTTCTTTCACATACACCCCCACAACACCAGGCTTCTTACGCTCATGCTTTCTCACATACCCAGAGTTCTCACTTCCATTCTTTTTCTCTCTTTCACACACACACACATCAGTCACATCCCTGACTGTCTCACACTCTCACACATCAGTCATCTCCTTGAGCAGTCACTTTCATTGTCTCTCACATATACACATACATCAGCTCTCTGACCAGTTTCTCTCAATCACACACACATGCTCTCAATCACACACAGGCAGGCTGGCTGCTTCTCTCTTTCTCTCACTCACTTCCTCTCCTCCCCCCCCCCCCCCAAATGGTAGCTGCAATAGCCTCCTCCTCCAGCCCCCGCAGGCCAAGAAGGAAGAATCCCATCGGCCGCAGGAGGCTCATGCTGCTGACTCCTTTCCCGATTACTGGCTGCTTCAATTGCTCGGGGGCCGATGCTGCTGTCGCCGCTATTTTTTTCATGCGGCACCGCTCTTTCTCTTTCTCCATCACTTCCTGTTCCGGGTCAGGGGGGGGGGGGGGCGGGAAGAAGAAAAGGCCAGCCGCGGATGCCACAGCTTTTTTTTTTGCACTGCTGCCGTTCCCGCTGGGCTTGAACGTGCTGATAGCCCGGCGGCAACGGCAGCAGGGAAGAAAGAGCAGCGGGAGAGACCGGGAGCACGCGAACCACTGGGGGAGGTCAGATGGGTCTTTTGGGGCGGGCTGCCGGCAGCGGCTCTTTTAATTTTACCGGGGCAGCGGCTGAGCGCGGCTCTCTTAATTTTACCGGGGCAGTGCCGCCCCCGGGAAGCTGGCGCCCTAGGCGACCGCCTAGTTCGCCTAGTGCTTCCGCCGGCCCTGCGTACTGGGTCAGACCTAAGGGTCATTAAGCCCAGTATCCTGCCAACCAAGTCACAAGTGGTTGGCAAGTACTCAAAACATTAATGCCCGAATTTTAAAAACCCTGAGCGCGTAAAATTCAGGGCCCTGTATGCAACATGCACATTTTCGAAAGGGCCCGGCCACGTGTGTAACCCCCAATACGCGCAGAAGTGCCGGGCCAGGTAAAAGGTGTGGGCCAGGGGTGTGGTCTGGGCGCAGCAGAGGCCAGCCGAGAAGGCAGCCAGTAGGTCCTGTCCTGGGGAAGCGCTGGCCAGCATGCATAACTTAATTTTGCTCCAAAGGAGCAGGTAAGTTTAAAAAAAAAAAAAAAAAAGGGTAGATAGGTAGGGGTTAGGGGTCGGAGAGGAGAGGGGGAAAAGGTAGGAATGTTAAGTAAGGTTATAGAGAAGTTCCCTCCCAGTCCATTCCTTAATTGGAGTGGTCTGCGAGGGAACTGGGAAAGGCTCTTTAATTGGAACAGACTGGGTGGAAAGGCCTACCTGCATCACCGTGCGTATTTTTGTAAAATACCCCCCCTTGCGCACGGGAAATGAATCCCGCCCGTACATGCGCATGCATTGTCGCGTGCATGTTAATAAATCGGGGCATCTTTGAAAATTGACCCCTAAATGAATAGATCCCAAGCCACTAATCCTTATTGGTTAAGAGAAGTTTATGGACTTCTGCTCTAGGAACTTATCCAAACCTTTTTTTTTATATTTCATCATTTTTTATTGATTTTCCCAATACAACCTAACCCATGGGCAACAAACAGCTAGATATAGAGTACCTCTGAGAAGCAGTCGGTACTGAAGACCAAATGTATAACAGAACAATAGCTATTATACAAACATAGTTTTGCAGATTCCTTCCACACTACAACATAGACATCTCCCCCCACCCCCACCCCACCCCCTCCCAAGCCGCATAGCTCGCATACCAATTTAGTACCTAGGATGCACCACAGACATCTCTTTTATTTTGTTTTGTGGCAGGAATTTGTTATCGCCTCCTATAAGATTTTAGTTCTCACATCAACTGGGAGCGTAGGGGATAAAGGCCTCTAAATTGCCCGTGAGCAATCCACTGAACGGAACTCCAGCAGAAGTAGCCCAATAATAGCCAATTTCCATAATTCCAGTTGAGGACCATCACTGTCTAACCAAACTTTTAATATTCCCTTTTTGGCCACCAGACTGCATTTTATAAGTAATACTTTAAAATGCTTTCGAATCTCAGCATTTTTCTCAATATGGCCAAATATGCAGAAAGGTGCAGACCAAACAGAATTAGGAATATCCAGTTTAGCTAAAAATGTCTTAATAGATAACCAAAAAGCTTGAATAATAGGGCAACTGCATAAACACTGCACTAAAGTAGCTGCCTCCTCGTTACATTTAACTCATGCACTTGAGAGCGCAATACCCACTTTAATAGCTTTAAGTGGCCAAAAATAAATCCGATGATTAATGTAATACTGCATCTCTCTCAATGACCTACTTTGGGCAGCCCTGGTCAATGATATTAAAGTAGAAACAATGTCATAATATCCAAACCTTTTTTAAACCCAGTTATACTAACTTCTGTAACCACATCCTCTGGCATTTAATTCCAGAGCTTAATTATGCTTTGAGTGAAAAAGAATTTTCTCCGATTTGTTTTAAATGAGCTACTTTCTAACATCATGGAGTGCCCCCTAATACTTGTATTATCCAAAAGAGTAAATAACCAATTCACATTTACCTGTTTAAGACTTCTCATGATCTTAAAGACCTCCATCATATCCCCCCTCAGCCGTCTCTTCTCCAAGCTGAACAGCCCTAACCTCTTCAGCCTTTCCTCATAGGGGAGCTGTTCCATCCCCTTTATCATTTTGGTCACCCTTCTCTGTATTTTCTCCAGTGCAACTATATCTTTTTTGAGTTGCGATGACCAGAACTGCCCACAATATTCAAGGTGCACTCTCACCATAGAGCCATACAGAGGCATTATGACATGCACAATTTTACTCACCATTACCTTCCTAATAATTCCTAACATTGTTTGCTTTTTTGACCACCACAACACACTGAGCCGATGATTTCAATGTATTATCCACTGAGACCTAGATCTCTTTCCTGGATGGTAACTCTTAATGTGGAACCTAGCTAGGGTTATTTTTCCCTGTATGGGTCACCTTGCATTTGTCCACATTAAATTTCATCTGCATTTGGATGCCCAATCTTCCAGTCTCACATGGTCCTCCTGCAATGTATCACACTTGAGATTTAACTACTCTGCATAATTTTGTGCATTCCGCAAATTTAAGCACCTCTCTCATCGTGCCCCTTTCCAGATCATTCATAAATATATTAAAAAGTACCAGTCCTAGTACAGATCCCTGAGGCACGCCACTGTTTACCTTTTTCCACTGTGAAAACAGATCATTTAATCCCACTCTGTTTCCTGTCTTTTAACCAGTTTGCACTCCACAAAAGGACATCGCCTCCTATGCCATGACTTTTTAGTTTTCTTAGAATCGTCTCTTGAGGGACTTCGTCGAACGCCTTCTGAAAATCTCAAAAAACCACATCTGATTCATTTTTGTCCACATAGAAACATAGAAATGACGGCAGAAGAAGACCAAACGGCCCATCCAGTCTGCCCAGCAAGCTTTCACACTTATTTTTTTCTCATACTTATCTGTTACTCTTGGCCCTTAGTAACCTTTTGGTTCTATTTCCATTCCACCCCCGACATTAATGTAGAGAGCAGTGCTGGAGCTGCATCTAAGTAAAGTATCTAGCTTAATTGGTTAGGGGTAGTAACTGCCGCAATAAGCAAGCTACTCTCATGCTTATTTGTTGACCCAGCCTGTTCAATTCAGTCCTTGTTGGCTGTCTGAGTATAATTCCACTTTATTTCATTCCCCCCTGCCGTTGACGCAGTGAGCTGCGCTGGATATGTATTCCAAGTGAAGAATCATGCTTAATTGATTCGGGGTAGTAACCGCCGTAACAAGCAAGCTACACACATGCTTATTTGCTTATCCAGACTATGTAATTCAGTCCTTGTTGGTTGTTGTCTGAATATAAATCATCTTTTCTTCATTCCCCCCTGCCATTGAAGCAGTGAGCTAAGCTGGATATGCAGTGAAAGTGAAGTATCAGGCATTATTTGGTTTGGGGTAGAAACCGCCATAACAAGTAAGCTACTCCTCTCTTTTTGTGAATGCAAATCCTATTTTCCACATTTCCTCTTGCTGTTGAAGCATAAAGCAATGTTGGAGTTGCATTAACCGTGTGTATGTTTATTGAATAAAGGTATTGTCTCCAGATAGTAGCCGTCATTCCTGCAATCCACCCCCATGCCTCTTCTCTTCATTCACATTGTCTAGACTTTATGGATCCACAGTGTTTATCCCATGCACCTTTGAAATCCTTCACAGTTTTAGTCTTCACCACTTCCTCCGGAAGGGCATTTCAGGCATCCACCACCCTCTCTGTGAAGAAATACTTCCTGACATTGGTTCTGAGTTTTAAATTGTGACCCCTGGTTCTGCTGATATTTTTGCAATGGAAAAGGTTTGTCATTGACTTTGGATCATTAAAACCTTTCAAGTATCTGAAGATCCCCCTGCTCCTCCTTTCCTCCAGGGTATACATATTTAGATTCTTCAATCTCTCCTCATGAGGCATTCGATGAAGGCCATACACCTTTTTGGTCGCCCTTCTCTGGACCGCCTCCATCCTGTCTCTGTCCCTTTGGAGATAAGGTCTCCAGAAATGAGCACAGTTCTCCAGGTGAGGCCTCACCAAGGACCTGTACAAGGGGATAATCACTTCCCTTTTCTTACTCGATATTCCTCTCTCTATGCAGCCCAGCATTCTTCTGGCTTTAGCTATCGCCTTGTTGCATTGTTTCGCTGACTTCAGATCGTTAGACACTATCACCCCCAAGGTCTCTCTCTTGCTCCGTGCACATCAGCCCTTCACCCCCCATCGAATACATTTCTTTTGGATTTCCACACCCCATATGCATAACTCTGTACTTCTTGGCATTAAATCTCAGCTGCCATATCTTTGACCAGTCTTCCAGTGTCCTTAAATCCAGACTCATTCTCTCCACTCCAACTTCGTTTTGCTTATGCATAAGGTCCGGAAGGCGGGTAAAAAGAGGGTTCATAGTCAGGACTCTCTGCTAGGATTCCGGAAGCGAGCCAAACCCACCCAGGACCTGGATCCACCCGGGGGACCGCATTCTTTCAGCTTCCGGACTCCCCTAGGGGATCCGGATACTTCTTTGGACACGGATGGCCAGGACGGCCAAGACTTGCCTGACCAGCCCCCGAGGGGAGTTGAGGGGGAGTCCGATCCCCTGCAGTGGGGTCTGCGGAGCTCCTATGGGGCAGACAGTGATGACCCGAAGGTTGACAGTCTTTTTAGGAAAGACGAGCTAGGTCCGCTCAACTCTGCTATCCTGGGGGAATTGGGCATCCAACTCCCCCAGGAGCAGTCCAGGTTAGGGGATACAGATCCCGTGGTTCTAGGCCTGAGAGGTCCGCCTTCGGCTTTTCCTTTCCACTTTTCAGCATCGGATTTACTTTTCAAGGAATGGGATACTCCAGATTTAGGTCTGAAAGTGGCGAAGGTGATGGACAAGCTTTACCCTCTACCGGAGGATACCTTGGAGTTGTTGAGAATGCCTAAGGTGGATGCAGTGGTAAAAGCGGTCACAAAAAAAGACTACCATCCCAGTTACAGGGGGAATGTCCCTTAAGGATTTGCAGGATCGCAAGCTTGGAGGTCCAACTTAAGAAAATTTTTGAAGTCTCCGTGCTGGGAGTCCGCGCGGCTATGTGTTGTAATTTTTCTTTGTGCGCAGGTCTCCGTTGGGTGCAACAACTGCTAGCCAACGAGGCGCTTTCACAAGAGGAAGTGCTATAGGTGGGGAGACTTGAGGCCGTAATTGCCTACAGTGCGGATGCCTTTCATGATCTGCTTCGCATATTGGCCAGGTCCATGGTATCGGCGGTGTCGGTGCGGCGTTTGTTGTGGCTCCGCAACTGGGCAGCAGATGTTTCATCTAAGTTGCAGCTGGGTTCTTTGCCCTATAAGGGCAAGCTACTTTTTGGAAAAGAACTGGAGGATCTGATTCAGTCTTTGGGCAAGGAATAAGATGCATCGGTTACCGGAAGATAGGCCGAAATCACCGGGGTCCTTTGCTTCACGATCCCGATTTCGTGGAGGTCGGAGGCCTCGGACTTCCAGGGGGTCCGTCTCTGCTTTCCGGCATAACGCCAGCCGGCAGCAGGCGTACTCTCAATCCTTTCGAGGGCGCTGTTTCGGTAGACCTGGTGCCAACCAGAATGTACCGGGTGGAAAGACCTCACAATGATGTGCAGCCAGTCCATTCCTCAGTACCAGTGATGGGAGGCAGGTTGTCTCTATTTTACGAGGAATGGGCCAAAATCATGTCGGATCAGTAGGTCCTCACTGTGATCAGACACGGCTATGCGTTAGATTTTGCTCGCCGACTCTGCCAACAGTTTCTGGTCTCACCATGCGATATTGCAACCAAACGTCTGGCAATAAAGGAGACTCTATAGCGGCTGCTCAACCTCGGAGCCATTGTTCCAGTTCCTCCCATGGAACTTTGGAGAAGCCGGTATTCCATTTATTTCTTGGTGCCAAAGAAAGAAGTAACCTTCCGACCCATACTCGATTTAAAAAGGGTCAACAGATGCCTCCGGATCCCCCGGTTCCGGATGGAGACGCTACGGTCAGTGATTGCATCGGTTCGACAGGGAGAGTTTCTGGCATCCCTGGATCTAACAGAAGCATATCTGTACATCGGGATACGGTCCGATCACCAGCAGTTCCTGAGGTTCTCAGTGTTGGGTCAGCAATATCAGTTTCAGGCGCTACCATTCGGCCTTGCCACCACCCCCAGGACGTTCACCAAGATTATGGTGGTGATGGCCGCGCAGTTATGCTGGGAAGGATTTTTAGTACATCTGTACCTGGACGATTGGCTGATTCGCACAAAGTCGGTGTTACTCTGCCAAGAGGCGATACATCAAATTCTCCAGTTGTTGAGATTGCTGGGGTGGATAGTCAATGAATCCAAGAGCCAACTTGTGCCTTCCCAGTCACTGGAGTTTTTGGGAGCTTTGTTTGACAGTCAACATGGGACAGTGTCCCTCATGGAGGAACATATGCTCAAGCTTCAAGGTCAGGTTCGCGCCTTGTTATCCAAGCAAGTTCCGACGGTCTGGGATTACCTGCAGGTGTTGGGATCCATGACTTCGACGTTGGAATTGGTTCCCTGGGCTTTCACTCATATGCGTCCCTTGCAGTCAGCATTGCTATCCCATTGGAATCCGATTTCGGAACGGTTTTATTTCCCCTTACCACTGACAGGGTTGGCTCGGGACAGCCTGGATTGGTGGCTGGCCTTGGACAACTTACAACAGGGTGTTCCGTTAGTAGTGCCGACTTAGATGGTGGTCACTACGGATGCCAGCTTATCTGGTTGGGGGGAGGTTTGCCTGCAGAAATCGGTGCAGGGGCAGTGGTCCTAGGAGGAGGCTCGATGGTCCATCAATTGTCTGGAGACAGAGCGGTGAGATTGGCACTGCAAGCATTCCTACCACTTCTCCGGGGAAAGGCGGTCAGAATCCTTTCCGACAATGCGACCACGGTGTCTTAAATCAACCATCAAGGGGGAACCAGGAGTCAACCAGTGGCGGTAGAGGCTCGTCTCTTGATTTCGTAGGCAGAACAAAATTTAACATGCATAGCGGCGTCTCACATTGCCGGCGTAGAGAATGTCCAGGCGGATTTCCTCAGTCGCAATCAACTAGACCCAGGAGGACAGTAGTTGGCGGACGACGCCTTTCAAATCATTTGTACCCAGTGGGGCACGTCTGGTATGGATCTCATGGCAATGTTCCGGAATGCGAAGGCTCCTCGGTTCTTTGCTCGTCGCAGGGACATGGGAGCAGAGGGCGTGGACACTCTGGTCCTTCCCTGGCCGACAGAGGTTCTGCTTTATGTGTTCCAGTCTTGGCCGCTCATTGGCAGGATCCTTCGCCGAATAGAGATGCATCCATCAGAGGTGGTTCTGATAGCTCCTGAGTGGCCTCGGCGTCCTTGGTTTGCGGATATCGTGAACCTAGCTGTAGCGACTCCCTAACGGTTTCCGGACTTTCTGAATCTGTTGCATCAGGGACCCGTTTCTTTTGACCAGGTCAAACGCTTTTGTCTAGCAGCATGGCTTTTGAGAGGAGGCGGCTGAAGTCCAGAGGATACTCCAATGCCGTAGTAACTACGCTTTTGCAGTCCCGCAAGGTTTCTACTTCCCTCTCTTACGTGTGGGTCTGGAAGGTATTTAAGGCCTGGTGCCTTAACAAGGATGTTGTTCCCACTCGGGTGGTCGTTCCGGAAATTTTGAATTTTCTTCAGGATGGTTTGGCAAAAGGGTTATCGTGTAGTTCGTTGCGCATGCAGGTGGCGGCACTAGGTTCTTTCCGCGGTAACATTCATGGGATGTCCTTGGCAAATCATCCTGACGTCTCTCGGTTTCTTCAGGGGGCGAAGCATTTTCATCCGCCGGTGAGACAGCCCTGTCAATCCTGGAATCTGAATTTGGTTCTGAAGGTTTTGTGCGGGGCACCTTTTGAACCTCTATGCAGGGCGACTTTGAAGGACCTTTCCTTGAAGGTGGTATTCTTGGTGGCTATTGCATCTGCGCGCAGGCTGTCGGAACTTCAGGCTCTATCGTGTAGAGAGCCCTTTCTGAGAATCTCGGATTCGGGGGTGTCTCTGCGAACGGTGCCCTCTTTTTGTGCTGAAGGTGGTGTCGTCCTTCCATTTAAACCAATCGGTAGAGCTTCCGGCATTTTCGGACCTGGGTAGGTTGGACCCTTTTTATAAGGAATTGAGGAAGCTTGATGTTCGTCGGGCATTGCTGCACTACCTGGAGGTTACCAATGGGTTCCATGTTTCTGATCACCTGTTTGTGCTCTGGAATGGTCCACAAAACGGCAACGTGGCTTCAAAGACCACCATAATTAGGTGGCTAAAAGAGGCCATAAATTCTGTGAATTTGTTGACTGGTAAGTCCTTACCCTTGGGTATTTGGGCTCATTCTACTCATTCGCAGGCCACATCCTGGGCAGAATGTCAGATTTCCCCAGATGAAATTTGCAGGGTGGCTACGTGGAAATCCCTGCATACTTTCGCCAAACATTATTGGCTTGATCTTAGGGCTCCAGGGACTGGAGGATTCGGAATAGGGGTGCTAAGAGCAGGCCTCTCCGGGTCCCATCCCAAGTGAGGTTAGCTCTGGTACATTCCAGGAGTCTGGACTGATCCGGGTACATACAGGGAAAAGAAATTTGGTTCTTACCTGATAATTTTCATTCCTGTAGTACTACGGATCAGTCCAGAGTCCCACCCATTTGTCCTTTGAAGGGAATGGAGAGTCCGCACTGTTTATTGTTCTTTTCTTGGCAGATCCATTGACTTGGTTTTTCTTGAATAGCACGGGTTCGGTATCCATTTGGGGATTGATGAGCCAGTTTGCAGTTATCAGGTTCCTGTATATAGTTAGTTTGGGTGTTTTGTGATCCATTCTGCTTTGACATTGAGTAATACTGTAGGTGGCACCATCCTATATAAGGCGGAGTTTTGTTTGGTAAACTTCTGTCTCCATCTACTAGAGGGGGGGGGGGGGGGCAAAACCCAAGAGTCTGGACTGATCCGTGGTACTACAGAAACGAAAATTATCAGATAAGAACCAATTTTCTTTTCTTTTCCAAATTCTGTTCCTCTAGCCCTCAATGTTGGCGGCAGTGTGTAAATACTGTTACATGTTAAGGTACAGCGGTTCTGGGGAGAAATACATGTGATTATTCAAGATATCACTGGCTCCTCCTTTGATTTACTCCCACAATTATGCCTCTTGAAATACTGGAGTCAGGTAAACCTGGACAAGAATAGGCTGAGGTTGGTGGGCCTTTGTTTGCATGCTGCTCGACTCCCTATTGCTTTCTTTTAGAAAGGATGCCTGCAACTTTCTCATTGGTTTTCTACTTTGGCAGAAATTGCTTTGATGGATAAGATTACTTACATACAATGGGATAAGGCTATACAGTACGATTTAATATGGGGAAGATATTAAACCTGGAGGCAGTGTTTGGGTTTATAAAGTTATCCTTTTTTTTCCTCATTTCTTTTGTGGGAATGTTTATATGAACTTTCAGTTTCGGCCATGTTACACCCTGAGATATCAGAGTATGAACCTTGTGACTGTAATGTTTGCTGATTTTCTGTACATTTCTCTAAATAAAAAGTTTTAAAAAAATTATGCATGTATTTGTATGACAGGTAACAAAGAATCAACATTCATAATAAAACACTTTTACATGATATGTATCAAAAACCGAGAAAAACTCATGACACTACAAAAGTAGTTCAGCATCAAGTCCACAGCTCCAGTTGTACTATAAATGAAAATTGGTTCTTACCTGCTAATGTTTGTTCCTGTAATACCGCAGATCAGTGGGTTGTGTATCCCTACCAGCAGGTGGAGTCAGAGAACAATTAGAACTTTGGGCACTGCTACATAATGAGAGTGCCACCTGCAGTCCCTCAGTATTAGCCTGTACCCAAGCCCACACTAACAGAACTAACTAGCGGCCAAGTTTGAAACCCAAACAAAAAAATGACAACCTGTGGCCTCAATAAACAGACTCAGAAACTGCTCCATCGAGTAACTCTGTCAACACAGAGCTCTGTAATTAAAAAAAACAGCAAATCGTAAGGCAATGCAGTCTTTCGGTATCTGAAGAAAGGGGTGGGCCTCTGGACTGATCTGTGGTATTACAGGAACGAAAATTAGCAGGTAAAAACCCATTTTCATTTCCTGAACATACCCAGATCAGTCCAGAAAAGTGGGATGTACCCAAGCCACCCTACACTGGGCGGTAACCCAAAAGACCCGCACGCAATACACTCTCACCAAAGGACGATTCATCATCAGCTTTAACGTCCAAGCGATAATGTTTAGTGAAAGTGTGTAAAGAAGACCACACTGCTGCCCTAAAAATTTCCTGGGGCGACAGGAGTTGACACTCCGCCCAAGAGGTCGCTTGTGCCCTGGTTGAGTGTGCTCTGAGACCCAACGGCACTTGACGCCCTCGGAAAATGTAGGCGGAGCCAATGGCTTCCTTAATCCAATGAGAGATGGTCGCCTTAGACGCCTTGTCACCCTGTTTGTGCCCCCCAAACTGGAGAAACTAGTAATCTGAATGTCGGAAATTATTAGTAACCTCCAGGTAGCACAGCAAAATATGCCGGACATCCTGAGAGGAATCCCGAGCCCAGTGCGGAAAACCAGGAAGATCCACTGCCTGATTGACATGGAAGGCCGAAACCACTTTGGGAAGGAATGAGGGAACCGTGCACAGGGAAATTCTATCGTCATAAATCCGAAGAAAGGTATCGCGGCACGACAATGCCTGCAATTCTGAAATCTGGCGGGCCAAGCAAATAGCCACCAAAACCACTGTTTTTAAATTCAGATCCTTCAACGAAGCCCTGCGCAGAGGCTTAAAGGGGGCTTTGCACAGCGCCCGGAGAACTAGATTCAAACTCCAATCGGGACATAAAGGCCAGACAGGCAGACGCAGACGTTTAACCCCTTTGAGAAAGCGAGCAATATCCGGATGGACAGCTAGAGACACACCATTCAACCGACCCCACAAGGCGCCCAACGCTGCCACCTGAACCCGAAGGGAATTAAACGCTAACCCCCTAGCGAGTCCTTGCTGCAAATATTCAAGCACCTGGATGACGTCCACTGTCAACGGACTGCAGGAGCATTAGAGACACCATGCTTCAAACAGTTTCCAAACGCGAACATAAGCCATAGACGTGGCTGGATGGCGAGCCTGTAGGAACGTGGAAATAACCTGCTCGGAATAACCCTTCAAGCGTAAACGTCACCTCTCAAAAGCCAGGCCGCTGTTCCGTATCTAGGGGAGAAACGCCTGTAAGGCCGGCCATACGGCTCTCGTCTTGAGCCGATTGATGGACCAGGACCCCTCCATCGGAGACCAGAGCCCTTGGGTAGTTCTGGTTGCACACACTGCTCCCCAGCCGGACAGACTGGCATCGGTGGAGATTATTATCCAATCTGGAGGATCCAAGTCCACTTCCCGTTCCAGATTGTCGCGCGACAGCCACCACAACAGACTGAGTCTGGACTCGGGAAGTAGCAGCATTGGGAGATGGAACTGTTCCGACACCGGACTCCAGCACAACAAGAGCACACGTTGAAAGGGTCACAAGTGAGTGAAGGCCCAGGGCACCAAATCCAAGGTGAAAGCCATGGAGCCCAGGACTTGCAGATGATTCTACACTGTGGGCTGCAGAAGAGCGTGAATCTGTTCTTGCAACTTCCGGGTGCTGAAAACGCGGCCTGGACCCGGCACACACACTGCCTACCTTCACTATCAACCCAGAGCCCCGGGAGAGGAAGGAAACGAAACTGCGACGGCTCAAAACTGTCCTCACAGCCTGCTGCACAGCAGGCTCACCCGGTGCCGACTCCTTACCTCAGACTGAAGAGACTTTTTTTTTTTTAAACAAACTTTAAACAACTAAACTACTGAAGCCTGCACTAACAGGGGTCGAAGGAGCAGCTTCGGGGTTAGGAAGACCAGGAGCCCCCGGCCTGTACATGCCAGGACAGAGCGGGCAAAACACAGTCAGGGGTGTCTAATCCCCCGGATGACCCACGAAGGTGCCTAACACCTCAGGAAGCAAATGAGAAGGAAAAATAAAATAAATTTCCTAACTACCCTGAAAAAAACTAAGACTGCAGGAGATGCTCCCTACCACCTGCTGGAGTCAGAGAACTACTGAGGGACTGCAGGTGGCACTCTTGTTATGTAGCAGTGCCCAAAGTTCTAATTGTTCTCTGACTCCACCTGCTGGTAGGGATACACAACCCACTTTTCTGGACTGATCTGGGTATGTTCAGGAATTCTGGATATACCTGGTTAAACAAGTAGGTCTTTAACTGCTTCTGGAATCATTTATGGCTGTCAATTAGCTGTAGTTTCTCTGGAACTGAATTCCAGAGAATGGGTCCTGCAATGGAAAAAGCCCGATCCCTAGTCTCCTCCAAACAAGTGCCATGAAATAAACCTTTGTTTGCAGAATGTAATGCTCTCCCAGCATGGTAAATGCTTACTAGAGGATTCAAAATGGATACATCATGCTCATTCAATACTTCATGATTTGTTATAACAATTTTTAATATTATCCTATATTGAATGGGAAGCCAATGCAGGGTTCACAAAATAGGTGTGATATGTTGTCTGAGGCCCATATCAGCTAGGATGCATGCCACTGAATTCTGAATAATCTTTATTTATTATAATTTTTAAATCATATATAAAAAAATATTTGACAAAGAAAAATGAACAATATGCATGACAATCTATACACCAACAGGAAAAACAATCAAAAGAAAATGTATATCAATATATATTGCCACAATTAGACCCCAATAAAGGGGAACAGGAAAAAAGCCATGGGGAATGGCTATAACACAAATCAAAATACATTCATAATAAGGATGAAGGCTGCTGTTATGTTCGGCTTGTGGACCCTTGGACCGACAGGAGGATGGCATACCTTAGGAGAAGATCCATAGGTTCTCCCATAGGGTGGCGAGGCAGAACAGGAGATGTGACCAGCTGACCCTCGGCACTGGGGACGGAGGCAACTGTGGAGGTGGATGCAGAGACGAGAAGAGAGGAGCTGTGTCTTTGCCACTGGAAGTCTGTGGTCCCCCCAGGAGGAGCCCGTAGGGACCCGGGCCGCTGGGATTTAGGCGGGCCCTTGAAGATGGCGGTCAAGAAGGAGTCCAAGGTCAAGTGCCAGAGGGAAGTCGCTTACCAGTCCGAGGTCACACACCGAGGGATCACCACTTGCCAGTCCGAAGTCACACACCAGAGAATCACCGCTTGTCAATCCGAAGTCAATACCAGGAATCACCGCTAGCCGATCCGAAGTCAATACCAGGAATCACCGCTAGCCGATCCAAAGTCAGGAACCAGGAACACCAAGACAAGACACAGGAAGACCCACCAAAGCAAGCAGACCTGACGAACGAAGGACGTTGCCAAGTCAAGGAATGAGCAGAGGAAGCTGGCTTTTATACTTCCCCTGCTCTGGCTGATAGGGAACAGCTGCAGCTGGTTAAAGGGATCAGGTCCCTTTAAATCAGCCAAGGAGGTGCGGCCTCGTGCCCAAAGATGGCGGTGGCCATCTTGGGATTTCCTTCGCAGAGGAAATCGCTGCTGGACACCGCGAGGGGAGAGCAGGGACGGCTCCCCCTGCGGCGAGCAGCACGGGGACCCGTGCCAGAGCGACAGGCCTCAGGTCGGGGCCTTCCCCCGGGACTCCCGCGGCGGTTCGCCGTCGTGGGCAAGGTAGGGGGACCGCGGTCGTGGCCTACCACGGCCGCGGAACTCAACAGCTGCATAGCAGAACACTACCCAATCAAGAAATTCCCACTTTGGCAGAGGAAGAAGGAAGAAGGATATGTATATTATACAGGAACATCGGTATATAAAAACTAAAAATAAATAAATAAAAATAAATAAACCACAATTCCTCGTCTGACATCCAGAAAATTCTTTAACTGGCTAGGATCCAAAAAAAAAAAAATCTTGAAGAATCAAGAGTTATCACACATTTACAGGCATAATGTATAATAGATGTGGCTCCTAAAGAAAGAACTGCAGATTTCATAGCCAAGAACTTCTTTCTTCATTCATGCATTGCTCTGGATATGTCAGGAAACTTCCAAATCTTTTGACCTCCTAAAAAAAAAAAAAAGTCCTTATTACGAAAATATAGACAAAAGATATTATTACGATCTTGCATAAAAACAAAAGTCACCAAGAAGGTAGCATGACCCACCACATTTCCTTCATCAGAATTTTCCAGGAAATCAGTTAAATTAATAGGAACTTAATTTTGAACAATCTGTAAAGTTTTAAGTGATGTATCAGGCAAACCAAGATATAAAGTGTTTCAATAGTCTAGTCCAGTAAGAACCAGTTCCTAGAAAACAGAGCAAAGAGCTTCATTTGATAACAATGTTTGAGATATCTAAACACATGAATCTTAAATAAGGCAGCACAAGTCACATTTCTGATGTGGCTCTTTATGTTCAAATCACCATCATATGTAATGCTGAGATCCCGGACTTGTTGGACAATAGCTAGGTTATAGTTATCAATCAATGAGGAATGGGTGGCTTGACCACATAGGATCTCCTCAGAATGATTAACTCAGTCTTACTAATATTTAAGGTTCGTTTGTTGTAAGATAGCCATTGTGTAACAGCATTTAAACAGGTTACAGTAAAATGCAAAGCATACCCCCATGACAAGTGAACTTGGATAAAAAAAACCAACTCTATTTAACTGTATACATTTTGAAAGAGACACTCAGACCTGAAAGTATTGTACAGAGAGGAGTAAGGTAAATATTAAAATGTATGGCTGAAAGTACCAACCCTTGAGGAAGGCCCATGGCCAAATCACACCAAGCTGATGTTTTTTTGCCATACGTGGACCTGCTGTGTGTGATGGGAAGAGGAAAAGGAAAGCTGTCTCATCTGGAGCTCCTACCCCAGTTAGGAATCCGATGGATAAACACGTTCAACATTCATCACATTTAGCTGGAGAGGACCATAACAAACACCTCATTTGTTATGGGAGCCTTGTTGAGTCTGGACATGAGAACCCCTTCCCCCCCCAGTGCTGCCAATGAGTGCTGGTCATGTGGGTTTAGAATCCTCCCAGGAGGCTGCTGGTAGTGCTATCTCTGGAGATCTGCACTCAATGCACAGATCTGGAGCTCAGGAGTTCCCAGATGTGTCCTCTGCTGCAGATTGGACAAGAGGTGTGGGGCTGCTTTAGTGCGAGTGGGACCCTGAATGAAGAGCCAGAAGAGCATTGTGAGATGCCAGAGGAAAGCTGGTAATAATCAGCACGGTCTCAGTAGGATCTAGGAAAGGCCATACTGGACAGTATTCAGGACCAGGTACTGACTGATTCTGGGGTAGCCCAATCTTGGGCTGTACACCGATCCTGTGGTGGTCTGGGAAATAGTTGCAAAGGGACCCTTTCAGTTGCTCCCTCCAATGTTACCTTTGCTTGATGTTTGGAAGATGGTAACATTTATTTTTATCATTAAATATATCTATGAGATTTAACCATATTTGGGAGAGGGGGGCCTACCAATTAAATGGATGGAAGGAAGACTGCAGCTCAGTTTGCTCAACCCTGGTCTAGGATGTGATCTACTTAGTCACTTATGAAAAATTTGAAATTTATGTTGGAGATATTTTGGCTCAGTTCTGCCAGGCTCTAGGTTAAATGATAAACCTCTCAAGTGTTACAGGTCTCAGAGTCTGGGAAATGCAGCTGGGGAGCGGCCTAGAACTGCAAAGAAGGACACTGAGCAAGACAAGGGCCGGTCTTCTGCCTAGCCAGTCCCCTCCCCCATAGGTTGAGCCCTTGGGTTCTGGGGGCCAGTAGGTCTCTGTGGCAGCAGTACATAGTGGCGAGTTCACACAGGCAAGGCTTGGACAAGGGCCAGGCTGGAGACAAAGGCAGGCTTGGCAGCAGGACCTGGAACTAGACAAGACAAGGGTGAGACAAGTAAAGGACAAGACTCTGGTACAGGCAGGACTGGACAGGATACTGGAACTGACAGGACAAGACCAACAAGGCAGACTAGGGCAGAATTTAGACAAGGCAGACAAGGGAACACCAATCAAAGAACTCAGAAACCCGAAGGCAGCAAGGCTTGGAAGAGACAGAATAGGCCCAAAGGCTTCAAGCAGGAAACAAGAAAATAGGCCAAATGGTCTCAAGACAGGAAACAAGGCAGGATAGACTCAAGGGCCTCAGTGGTATAGCCAGAAATGAATTTTTGGGGGGCCCAAGGTTAACATGGGTGGGCAGTTGACATATTATTCTAGGCCCTACTATTTGTACTGTTATCAATAAATAATGCCTTAGAGTGCATCTGACAATGGATTTATAAGTAGCTTCATCATGAGTGATGCTTTAAAATATTTTAATTCTATTATTTCAAGCACTTACCAGCATTAAAAATACCTTATTAATCTATATTAATTTGTTTTAAATTTATTGCAAATTATAAATACACCATGTAAAAAAGCAACAAAAGTTTAACAGAAATATCAGATCCAATTATGTAATAAAACAAATATAAATGTATTCTTTTATAAATCCTCTTTCCAAAAATGCAGAGAATATCATAACTACAATAAAACAGCAATAATCATAATAATCATCATAAGAACTTAAGATTTGCAACAGGTGCAGAACAGAACTAGGACATGCAAAAAAATATATGCATATTCAAATGCTGGTGCCACTTCAATGACAGCAAAATAAACTCCCTCCAATGCCAAACACTTTGTGAAAACAGACAAATCTCTACAAAAACAACGCCTAGAACCTTGCCATGCCATACCATAACAGCAGTAACTCTCAGGACTCAAACAATAGCAACCTTATCTTAACAAAGGCAAACATTATACCAAGCCCTATCACACGAATACAATATGTAATGGGCATACAGAACAAGCTGAACTACTACAAATCCCTACTGAGAAACTACGCACTAGCCAAAATACTGCACTTCTGTCACACGTGTGCAACACAGTCAGAGCCTTACCTAATACAGAATAAGAGACTACAAATTAGAAACAAACATACAGACAAAACTGAAATGGAAAGCCTGAGAAGTCAGCCTCAGCCTCTGAACAGTGGAATACTGAAGAAACAGCAAAATACAAATATATAAGAAATGCATATTCCCAAAGATGGCATATTCCAATTGCTGAAAATAAAAATTTATTTTACCTTTTGTTTTCTGATCTTAATTTTCTAATCGGTTGGTCCCAGTCTCATTGTTCCCCTTGTCTATCTTTTCCTAATTCCTTTTCAGGGTCTCTTTTATTCTTTGTTTCTTCTCTCCTCTTGTCTTCTTTCCTTCCTCCTTCAGATACACACACACAGTCTCTCTCACATGCACTCTCTCAAACACATGCTCTCTCTTACACAGGCTTCCACTCACCTCCCACTCTCATTCACATGCAGGCTCTCATTCTCGCTTTCTCTCACATGCAGGCTCTCATTCTCACATGTAGGCTCTCACTTGCAGGTTCCCTCTCCCACACACTTTCTTTTATCCAAGCTCCCACTCGCACACATAGGTTCCCACTCTCACACTAAGGTTTCTACTCCCACAAACACAGAAGCTGTCTTACATGCTCTCTCCCACATGCAGGCTTCCACTCTCACATGCTCTCTCTCACACCCATATCCTTTCTTTCATACATACACAGATAGGCTTCTCACTCCCGTGCTCTCACTCATACACACACACACACTTCTCACTCTCGAGCTCTCGCTCATACATACACAGGCTTCTCCCTCCCATGCTCTTTTATACACACACACCCACACACACAGGCTTCTCCTTCCCATGCTCTCTCTCATATACTCACATATACAGGATTCTCCCTCCCATGCTCTCTCTCATACATAGACACACACAGGCTACTCTCTTATATACACACACAAAACAGGCTTCTCCCTCCCATTCTCTTATACACACACAAATATATGTAGGCTTCTCCCTCCCATGCTCTCTCTCATACACACACACACAGGCATTTCCCTCCCATGCTTTCTCTCATACATAGACACAAACAGGCTACTCTCTTATATACACACACACATTGGCTTCTCCCTCCCATGCTCTCATACACACAAGCAGGCTTCTCCCTCCCACATTCTTATACACACACAGACTTCTCCCTCCCACGCTCTCATACACACACAGACTTCTCCCTCCTATTCACTCTCTCATAAACACTCACACACACACACACACACACACACACATAGGCTTCTCCCTCCCATACACACAGGCCTCTCCCTCCCATACTCTCTCTCACACACACATACACAGAGGCTTCTCTCTCCTATGCTCTCTCTCTCTCACACAGGCTTCTCCCTCCTATGCTCTCTCACACACACACACAGGCTTCTCTCCCCCATACACACAGGCTTCTCCCCCCCATGCTCTCTCTCATACAAACAGGCTTCTCCCCCCCATGCTCTCTCTCATACACACAGACTTCTCCCTCCTATGTGCTCTCTCATACACACACTCTCTCTCACACACACACACACAGGCTTCTCCCTCCCATGCTCTCTCTCATACACACACAAACACTCAGGCTTCTCCTTCCTATGGTCTCTCTCATACACTCAGGCTTCTCCCTCCCATGCTCTCTCTCTCATACACACAGGCTTCTCCCTCCCATGCTCTCTCTCTCATACACACAGGCTTTCCCTCCTATGCTCTCTGTCTCATACACACAGGCTTTCCCTCCTATGCTCTCTCTCACACACGCAGGCTTCTCTCCCCCATGCTCTCTCATACACACACACATACACACAGGCTTCTCCCTCCCATGCTCTCTCTCATACACACACACAGGCTTCTCCCTCCCATGCTTTCTCTCATACACACACAGGCTTCTCACTCCCATGCTCTCTCTCATACACACACTGGCTTCTCACCCCCATGCTTTTTCACACACATGCACACACAGATGCTTCTCACTTCCATTCTGTCTCTCTCTCATGCATACACAAACACACACACACACACACACACACACACTGTATCAGGGCCTGTCCCTCCATTCTGGGCCTCCTTCCTGTAAGGCTTCTTCTCTGGCCATGCATATTTAAGCTCCATGATGGCACTGAGACGGTCAACCCTCTCTTCTCGGGCTCTGCAGGATGAGCTCCGTGAAGGCCCTGTGACAGTCTGTCTTCTTCTCGGGCTGCAAGGGATGACCTCAGTGATGGCCCTGTGACTGTTGGGTCTCTCTTCGTGGACCACGTGGGATGAGCTCATGCGACAGCCCTGCAAAGGTCAGATCAGGCCTTGTGCTACGCGGGATGAGTTTTGCGATGGCCCTGTAACGGGCCTCTCTTCTCAGGTGCTGGGTAACCCTGAGTGGGTGGGCCTGAGTGCAAAATAGGTGGCCCATGGCCCACCTGTCACTACGCCACTGCATATGCCACAAGGCAAGGCAAGAACAAAGGTCAGGTCACATAGCCAGAAGTGCACCATGAGAAGACAAGAGCTTCTGGCAAGACAGTGTTACAAAGGCTGGGACTTGGGTGTGGCAAGGGCAGTGAGAAGGAGCTTGGCAAGACTAGTGATGAGGCATACTGAGGGCCTCTGCTGGTGGGGAGGCCTCAGGAAGATGGATAAAGCTGCGTAGCAAGTGAAATCCTAACACTACCTCTCCTTTTAAAATCCCCTCCTCCAGGGTCCCAATTTTTTATGGAGGCTATGGTCAGGTAAAGAAGGCGAGACTTGGCTGGGTAAATAAGGTCCTATTTGGATTGCAAGAAGCAAGCTATTTTTCTTATCTGGAATTGCAAAACTACATACAGACCTTGTCACTGAAAGATCTGGATGGGGCCTTTTTGGAAGAATTGGAGGATTTTTTCATGCCTGAAATTTCAAAACTTTCCCCAGCCAGAATTAATAAGGCTATATGTAAACAGATACTGGATGCGAGTTCTCCTGGAACACTGGACTCAAGAGTCAAACTTCTTGGATTCAGGACATGGACTGGCAGGTAGCTTTAAACATATAAATGGAGCACTTGGGCAACATGTATATAAGAGAAATGCAATATCATTTTTTGAGAAGAGTCTATGTATCGCAAGCTAAAGCATGCAAGGCAGGTATTTCAGACCCTGAGCTATATATTAAATGTAGGCTGGATGTAGGAACTTTGACGCATGCATTTTGGTGTTGTGCAGAGATTCAATCGTTCTAGTCTAGAGTGGTCACTTACGTGTCAAAGATCTTGGGCATGCTTTATTATTTGAACAATTTCTACCTATGCTATTCAAGACCAGCGGAGATAAACTGTTTGCTAGAAAGGCTTCTGCGTTGGGGAAAAATTGTTATTGTTACAATTGAAAGAGGACCAAGGCCCATCCTTCCAGTAATGGTGAAATTTATTGCATGGCTTGATGCAAATGGACAACAGTGCTTTTAATATTACCTTTCAAAAACGACAGCTGCTTTTGGCTACCTGGGAAAAATAAATTCAGATGCTAACCCCAAGAATGAGAAGTCTAGTTTTGAAAAGTGTGCTGTGATCTTGTTTGTGGGGGATGGGATTTTGGGGGTGGGTAATTGAGAAGAGCAGAGTTATCTTTGTATCCAAGACACGAGGATTCATAGGAATTTGTTGCCAGAGGATGTGGTTAGTGCGGTTAGTGAGCTGGGGTCAAAAAAGGTTTGGATAAGTTCTTGGAGGAGAAGTCCATTAACAGCTATTAATCAAGTTTATTTAGGGAATAGCCACTGCTATTAATTGCATCAGTAGCATGGGATCTTCTTAGTGTTTGGGTAATTGCCAGGTTCTTGTGGCCTGGTTTGGCCTCTGTTGGAAACAGGATGCTGGGCTTGATGGGCCCTTGGTCTGACCCAGCATGGCAATTTCTTATGTTCTTTTAGGGCTGAGAAAGGAGTGGAGTTGGGGGGGGGATAAGAGTATTCTTTGGGTGATATTAATGGTTTGAGATAGTGGGAAATGGAGGGAAAAGATGGCTAAATGGAGGGGGGGGGGGGGGGGGAAATAAAGCGGAAAAGATTTGATTATGTGTTTTCTATGTTGTGTAACCTTTGGAGTGCATAAGAAACACTGTACTTTAAAGGCATTGTTACTGGTTTTCTATGCAATAAGAATTTTGTAATCTAAAGTCTTGGAACTACATTCAGCATACCTCCAACTGTTAGCATTACAAGCAGGACATTGAAAATGCTGAAAGATTTTATAAGAACCGTCAACATAACTACTTAACTAGGCAGAATTTTTTTTTCCTAAGGACTCTGATAGACCGGAGACTGGAACAGAATTATTCTTAGAAGTAACAGAAAAATCTGGCTTGGACTCACTGGCAGGGCTAAGGATCTCGTACCTTTTCTTGCAGCTGTGTGTTGGTCTTCTCATTCTGTTATGGGCCCCAAAGTCCAGGAAACCCACCTGAGAAACGGCATGGGACTGCAAGGCAGGACTCGGAGCAAGACAAGGGCTGGTCTTCTGCCTAGCCAGCCCTCTTCCCCACAGGTTGAGCCCTTAGATTTTGGGGGCCAGAAGGTCTCTGCAGAGACAGAACATCATAGTAGTTAGTCCATACAGGCAAGGCTTGGACAAGGGCAGTCTGGAGACAAAGGCTTGACAAAGCAGGCTGGGACAAAGGCAGGCTTGGCGGGCAGGATACTGAACTGGACAAGACTCTGGTACAGGCAGGACTGGACAGGATACTGCATTAGGCAGGACAAGACCAACAAGGCAGACTAGGGCAGGATTTAAACAAGGAAAACACCAAACAAAGAACACAGAAGACTTAAGGCAACAAGACTTGGAACAGATAGAATAGGCCCAAAGGCCTCAAGGCAGGATACAAGAGAAGATAGGCCTGAGGACCACAAGGGTCGGGTCACAGAGCCATAATTAAAACCATGAGAAGACAAGGAGCTTCTGGTATGGCAGGGTTACAAAAGGCTGGGACTTGGGCGAGACAATGCCAGTGAGGAGGAGCTTGGCAAGACTAGTGATGAGGGCTGCTGGTGGGTATGGCATCATGAAGGTAGGATAAGGCTGCGTCATAGGCGAAATTCTAACATCAAGATTTGGCTTGATGTGCTTTCAGGAGCTGTTGAAGCATGTGCTTATAGTTTCCTACAGTCTCCCCCTATCTGCTCATTGCAGTGAAGGTGCATGAACGCACGCACGCCGTGACCTGAGCGCCCAGCTGGATGTCAGAGGTCACGGCGTGCGCCCATTCACCATCGCCGGCAAGGGCTGCTGGAAACTGCCTCGCGATCCGCCCCGGGCTGCTTTCGCTCTCGCCGCCGGCTGCCCCGGGAGGATGGGAGAGAGGACTGGGGCTGCCCCAGAGACCGGCACCCATGGACGTGGCCAGGGCAGGTGAGCGGGGGCTGGGGGATGGGATTAATCGCGATCAGAAGAGTGGCTTTCCCAGCGTGTTGGATTTTAGGTTTTATTTTGCTTAAAGTTGGGATCCACTTCCAGGTACCTGTCATTTCAAATGTCATTTGAAATGACAGGTACCAGCGCACCCAGGATACTGTATAGGCACCGTATAGCGCCTATACAGTAAAATGGATTGCGCTTCATGGACACGCGTTGGACGCGCGTTGGACGCGACTTGCATTTGCATGCCATTTAAATACAGTATCGAGCGGTATGTGATCCAGACTGTCGTGCGGCAAACGCGGGTGCACCCGGCACTAATGCACCTCTTTCTACCGCACCTTACTGTATTGGCCTGCTAGTCAGGGCATTGCTCAAACTTTTCACTGCGTCCCATATTGCCTCCAGTGTTACCTTTTCAGGCCAAGATGTCGTCTGCAAAAGATCTTCTAGTCGAGGAAGAGGCACCCTCCTGCCCTGTCGCCACTACCATGTCTGGGATAGGCGACTGGACTGTCTGATCCTCGATAATGCGGTGGGCTGGTGGAGTTCTACTATCAGGACTTAGGGATGCCTCATCCTGGGAACCCCTCGTTTCTCTTTCACGTAGTGTTCCAATGGATTCTTCAGCTCCCTAATTTCCCAGCTGTGTCAAAAACCTGTGAATTTCCAGCCGAGTTGAGGTAGAAGGTATGGGTTCTGGAGGGAATACCCGAATTTTCCCTTTCCTCTTCGCAGGCATGATAATCAAAAACAACAAATTACCAGTAGTTTCTGACCTATGACGCTTGTTCCTTAATCCAGAGATTTATTAAGGAAATTAAGGACTGTGAAAAGCTAAGTCAGGCTAAGTCTGGCAAAGTTGTGCGCGCCCAAGGGGCGCGGGCGGCTGCAGCGACGCGCCAGGGGGAGTGCGCTCTTTTATATCAGTTCTTCCGGTGCCTCCCTCTGACGTCGGGTGAGAGCCTGGCATCCTGATCTCACAAAGCAAATATTTCACAGGAAAAAATTCAATTCTCACCGGTGCAAGCAGGTAAATCTCTCTGGTAGCCTCTCTTCTTATGTTCTTATGTTCTGAGGTGCTCTGCGATCCAGATATGGGTGAAAAAGTGTGTGCAGAGTGTGGCTGCACATCTTGATGCTGATTTGCATCTCATTGTATTGGGTAGAAGTTTCCTATGCTTGCACAGGGGAGGTTTGGCAGGTATGCAATAGAAAAATAATCATAGGTTTGTTGCTCCTTGCAAAACACTGGATAGCCCCCATCCTGCTGGTGAGCTGTTGTCTGTATCTCTATTTTTTTTTTTTAACTCAGAAAAGGACTGAAAGTTTTCAAACAACTCAACCACTATTTTATTGGATTTTAATCTAAAACTCAGCAAACACGAGTTTTAATAACCTTTAAGAAGGGAAATTATTTATAGGTGTGACTTTACACCACTGAGTATACTTACAGGAATGGAAGGCTTCACACCAGAAAATTAAGGAAATGCAGGGCTTTTATCTGCTCATATTTGATGGCACTCAGCACCTGCACTTTTTTTGTCCCCTCTGCTTCAAACCCTGAGAAATGGCAGAAGGGAGGGGTTGAATTAGGGAGCAAAGTAAATCTGCTCTAGTCTGTTCTCAGAGGCCACTGGCCAATAAAACTGGGGCACCAGCTCTGTAAGCCGCGACCAGGAATAATATAGAACAGCACTAGAACCTGGTAATTGTCCATATTATTAACCATTCTGTGCCCTGTAATTTTAATTACAGATCTTAGCACTATTATATATTTTTTTTTCTCCTTTATTACCACTTGGTATTACTTTGGCAATACATGTATATATTTTGTCATGACAAAGTTTCCTGACTCTACTGTAAATCTGAGAAAAGCACTAGCTGCTCTTCCCATTCCAGGAATGTGGCAATGATAGTACAACAGATAAAAGCACTGCTCTGTTATTTCCCCTACCTGCAGGATGGAGGGGACTGAACCATGCAGCCATTTGCAGGTCTACCTTGAGGGCAGGGGCGGGAAGGGTCGCACTGGATGGTTGCCCTGATTTCCCCCTGCCCTTTTACCACTCAAGGATATTCCTGCATCTGAGTCCTCTCACCTTTCTTTCTAGAAACAAAGCACTGAGGGGAGACTATATAAGAGAAAAAAGGAAGTGAGGCAGATGGCAAAAAAAAATAAAAATACTAAGGTTCAGTTTCCAAGAAGCAGTTTCTATCAAGCCCAAAACAGAATAAATTTAACAAAAAGAGAAAGAATTGTAATAAAATAATAGGTAAAACAGCAGCAATAAGATATAATCAGAATATTTACACTTCAGGCCTATTTCCAGTTCCTCTCCAAGAAGCAGTGAAATCAGTAAGCTCTGAAGTTTCTTTAGAGCAGGAATCCCCAAACTCTGGCAGCCCTTGGCTGAATTTCATCTTAACCCCCCCCTGCAGCAATGGCAGGAGGAGATTGATCCAGCCCCACAGTAGCAATGATAGGAGTCTGACCTCGTCTGCAGCAGCGGCAGCATATTCCTCCACTACCACTACCAGATCCATGAAGTCAGAAATGAAGTTGGCAGCGTGTCAGAACAGCTTGGGCTGAGCATGCCGGCACAAGTCCACCCCTGCTTGACTGCCTTACACATCGCTGGTGTTAGTGCTGCTTATGCAGGTGGATCAACTGGGGGCAAAGGCAGGGAGAGAGGTTGCAGCAAAGCCATAAGGAATTTTCAGCTATGGTGGAGGGCGGTGCCGGTCACAGGAGGAAGGTACTGGTGGCACTGAGATGTGGATTCTGCTGGGCTGTCAGGGAAAGTCAGTCAGATAGGAATGATGGTTCTTGGGAGCTCCCGACTGTGCTGCCATCTCTTCAGAGCTGTGGGGGATGGAGCATGCAAATAAACAACAAGGGGACAACCTTATATCGTGGAAGGATTTTTATTAAAAAGCCCAAAAATCCTTCCACGATATAAGGTTGTCCCCTTGTTGTTTATTTGCCTTGGCTACGTGGGACCGCCTCCCGATTTGTTTTATTGGACCTTCCCTTGCTCGGGGGATGGAGCATGGGCATTGCCTCCTAAGGATGAAGGTTTTGGAGATGCAGAATGCAGAACTCATTATTATAACCCGGATACCAAGTTTAAATGCCTCCCTGGATTAGGGTCTCCAGAGGGAGTTGTTTTCCTCAGACCTCAAATTTGGTATGGTGTAATACAGAGAAGTAAGAGGAGAGGAAAGGGAGAAGGAGTAGATGAAAAGGATGAGAGAAAGAAAAGAAATGGAAAAAGAGCAAGAGTGCATGGAGCTGAGAGAGAGAGTGCACACCACACATACAAATACCCCATCCCATCATTCATTTACCCTCCCTGCTCCCTACTTTCCTAGATGGACCGATATTGAAGAAAAGGGGAGGCAGGGGACAAAGTCACTGTCACACCCTGCACCCCTGGTAACCTTGCCTCCCCCTTCCCCAAAATTTCAAGTCATCAAAAAGGCCAGATGTGATCTCCTGCCCGCCCCCTCAAACTCTTCTCAGCAAACAATTCCGAGGGGCTCTCTCTCCCCCCTTTCCTTCTTCCCCTGGCTCCACAAACCCTAAGGAGGACCCTGCCCCCCTTGACTTGGCCCTTTCGGTGTCCTATGTGGTCCTTTTCTTGAAAACATTGGGGACCCCCCTTCTTTAGAGGAAGCTGTTCTGACTGTAATGGCTTGTGATCACCTGAAAAGAGAAGAGAAATGCCAACTAAGCAGGTACCAGGAAAAAATAAGGTTCAGATTGCAAGTAGCAATTTCTAGCAAGCCACAGTGAAATAAAATGAAGAAAGAAGAAAAAAAAATGTAAAAAAGGCTGGAATAAATCCAGATACTTAGCCTTGCTTTTCTTAGCCAATGCAATAGGGAACTCAAGAGTAAATCCCAGCATGCACTGGGATAAAACCAGGACTGGATCAACCAGTCCTGAAAATCTGGAGTCTGTTGGCAACTCTAGATAAAAACCTACCAACAACAATTTCAAAGGAGTACGGTACAACCTGGAGAAACTCAACACAGTCTTTTCCATTGGCTAAAAGTTTCACACTCTGGAGGATGTGAGCCCATGAGCTACTGCTAGGTTGGCACAGGCTGGAGTGTGTGAACAGGACCAGGTCCTAGCAGGCAACAGCTGACGTGCCCTGAAGCAAGCTCGTCCACCTGGTTGGCCCTTCCCCCCTTGGGTTGAACCTGCAGGTCCTGGTGGCCAGCAGGACTTCTCTGGCAGGGTGCAAGAAACGATGAGTCAGGCAGGAGCAAGGCAGGCACAGTTCAGACAGCATCGAGAACTGGCAAGGTCAGTGTCCAGGCAAGGGTTGAGGCTGTCAGAGAACAAGTGAGATCGGTGTCCAGGTGGAGGTGAAGACGTTGAGGCAAGCAGAGAGCAAGCAAGCTCAGAAGATAGCCTGGGTCAGCAACAGAGATCAGTCCAAGGAAAGGCTGACTGCGAAGGCAGAGGAGAGGAAAACTGCAAGGCAGGAACACGGCAGGGCAAGGCAGAACAAAGGCAGGAACACGGCAAGGCTGGACAAGAAATTCAAAAGATACAATCTGAGTACTTAGTCTGTGTGGTGCTCGGAATCGAAAAACCAGAACCTCTCTCTGAATCTTCGTTAAGAGGACTCAGCTAAGCAATTTCCCCGCCCCTCAAGTGACGTCACCGCTGCTTTTGCCCCCCCCTCCCCTTCTAGTTTTAGCTTTTCTGATACAGGGTAGAAGGCTGCCTGGAGCATGGCGGTTGGAGACTGGGATTTCTTTTGTGCAGTCTCGAGCATAAATAAGGGTGCTTCTTTTTCTCTTTTAAAGCTCTCGTGGATATAATTCAATGGACAGATTGTAATCCGGGGATCGAGGACAGAACTAGGGTAAGAAGAACACTTTGAAAATCTTTGGTTGCCTCTCACTGTTTTGATGTTTGTCTTCTATTTCTAAGGTCCTTACGGTTTTGTCTTTTGCAGGGCAGTCGGGTTTGATCGGCGCATACGTGTTTGTTGCTTGCCTTTATCTTTCATTTCCCTCGTATTCTCTGTCGGTGACTGCAGGTCGGTTTCTGTCTCGACGGCCTGTGCCCCCCTAGTTACTGGGATGATTTTGACTTTTAATCAAGTTATTTGTGTGCCTTCATCTGGTTTTCCTGCTTGTGTTTTGGAGCAGAGCTTTTTCTTCGCCCCCTAACAGCACAGCCCGCTTCTCCGAGTGTTTGCGTGGGGGAAGGGATTTAGCAATCGCAGGAGGGTCCGTGGCCCGCTGAGATTTGTATCACTTATGGTCAGCGGTTTCATTCTATACTTTAGCATCTTGAGGCTTTTTCTAGTAATGAATAATTCCATGTCCTGTAAACACAATTCAAATGTAATTGCTTTCCATCTCTTGGGAGCCAGATGTTTTAGATGACGCTTTATTATATGCATATCTTTGGTGATTTTTAGTACATGGGAACTACGGTAACAACAGGGGTAGTTTGCAGGAGGTCCTTATGTAAAGAGATTCTAATTTGTGTTCAGATATACCTCGGTTTCTACTTAATGTTAAGGAAGAGAGGTCAGATTACCGAGCTATGATAGGAGTTAAATTCAATATATGATTGGTGCCGTATCAATACTACAGAATTGTTAATTAGACGAATCCAGTGCGTCAGTCTAATTTTGGTGTGTGTGTTTGTTTTTTTTTTAAACGAGGTGGCATTGCAAAATATATTCTACAATGCTTGTCGTCCATTTTTATTTTAAAAACAAACAAAACCTACTATTAGTGTATTCTTAAGGACCTTCATTTTCAGATTTTATTTTGCCGGCAACTTAGTATTTTTTTTAATTTTTTTTACAACAAAGACAAAAACAGGAGTTGTCTGAAAAAATGACTTTTTCTGGGTAAAATATTTTTCTTCTTGTAATAAACATTTATTTTTCCGGGGAATTTATCAAATAACTGAAACTGAAGGTCCCTATGTATCCCCATTGTGTGGCTGGACGCCAGAGCTGTGCTTTACAGCCAGTTGTAATTGTCTTTTTAGCCTTTGTGAATTGACCACCTGAATACTCTAAATTTTGAGGCACTGTGCTGTGAGTTGGTCTTGCTGCCTTTTTTTCCTTCAGCTTTTAACCGTGACTTACCTTTTTGGTTATGACGCTAGCTTGCCTCATTGAAAGATGTGTGTGCATGTTAAATTTGCATACTACCTGCCAATATTCATTTTGAGCTATATACATCTTAACAGTTCATTTTGAGAGCAATAATGAAAACTCTTTCTGCTAGTAAACACCCTCTACTTTTGCCTGAATAACTTTGGATGCTTTCCCAGGGTGGGGTTAGGTTAAGGGAGGCATATGAATGGGTAGTTTTGAAAAATCAGAAGTAGCTTATTTTTGTTTTAAAAGAAGCACATGCACAAAAAGCAGGCAGAAATTTGTGTGAGTACTTTTTCCTGAGGCAGTAAAGAAGCAAAACTACCTGGCAAACCTAAGAGGAAAAAAAACTATCTGAAGGGTTTGCAGAAATGTAGCTAACTTGATGGAGCCAACATTGGGGTGCAAGGTCTGTCTGCATAAGCTCAGGAGACTGGTACAGCTGCGTAAAATGAGACGTGGTGCTAAAATGACTTGCTGAGGTCACACAGATAATTGCAAGCAGAGTCTCCTGCATGTCCTTCTATAGCTTGCTCAATTCCAAAGCTTTAACTACTATAATGACATCAAAGTGTCATGCAGCAAAGGAGTTATTTCATTTTTTATTTGGCTTTATTACCTGTAAGTGTAGCAGTGTAACAGTTCTAAGCTGAAAGAGTGGTGGATGATAAGGAGTACATTTAAAATAGATGAAACAGTAGATCTACATTTAAAAATATACATTTCAGCAAAACAATAGATTGTAGCTGCACGTTCAGGCACTAATATATGATGCCATGTATTTAGCAGCACTCTTCCTCGAGAGAGTTCCATAGGGCCGATACTGCTCCCAAGAAAGTTCATCAATGGTTATTCGTTCTTTTGATTTTGTTTGTTTGCTGGTCTTAGTAGGAGGCACCAGATGAGGATCTTGGAGGGCTTGCAGAAGGACTAGGTTAATTTCCTCTCAAGGTTTTGTAGGTTAACTTGAGGGTTATGAATTTGGCTCCATGAGAGGGTCTGATAGGTAGAAGTTTTAGTGGAACAGGTGTGATATGATCATGATGCTTGCATCCCTCTATTATTTGTGCAGTGGATTTTTTGTATTAGCTGAAGTTTGTGAAGGGCTTTATTTCTTAATCCCTTATAAAGTACATTGCAGTAATTCAACTGTGTGGTTACCATGGTATGGACAACTGTGACTAAGTTCTTTTTCTCGATGAGAAGACAGTCTTTGTAATTGAATGAGGCAACCCTATAATGTTGCCTGAATTTGTGGGAGCAGGGTAATTTTCAAAAACATTTACCTGTGTATAAAGCCCCAATATGGAATTTATACCTGCAGGTAAAATTTTCATGTAAACATACTGGTTTGAAAATAGTGTGTGTACTTTTAACAATCCCACCCAAAACATGCCTCTGGCAAGTCTTTTCCTCAATTTGGATAAAATTATGCACATTGTAAAAGCCTCCACATAGTTTTGACTGGATAAGAGGGCAATTTTCCCAGATATAATGGCTTTGAAAATTGTATTCATATCATCTAATGTGAATAAGTTTGCTTGAATAAGTTAATCCTGCTTGGTGGTTTGAAATTTTAGCAAGGTGGTGCGTGTTTTAGCCACAGTATCACTGCAACTTGTTACAGACTAGGTAGCAACATAGTATGCATTTTCAGTGGAATCTAGCCTTCTAACAAGGCAGAAGGCTAGATTTTGCCCTCCCCCTCTCCCCCGGGAAGGTGGAGCATGCATGCATGCATGCTAGATTTCCTCATTTACTGTGATTAAGCTGATGAAAATAATATGATGCCAGAGATGTTCTCCAGTAGGCATCGAAGACTCTTACTGCTGATTTTTCAGCACAAAGTGGATACATTTATCCATAAGGTTGCAGGACACAAAAGATAAGCCCTCTAGGTTTAGGTTTATTATCAGTCACAAATTTGAGGTGCTGAAAATGAGCCTAAGATCACAGGCCACGTTTTAGCTGGTGATCTCTCAAGTGTTACCATGCAGATGGTCAAGCTTGTATGCCTGTTGCTCCTTCTCACTGTTTTTGAAATGTTGCTAAGTCAGCTTATGTTAGAAATTGATCACTTGTCCCATTATATATAAGAACATAATGTGTCATTCCACTGTCAAATTCTCTAATTAAATTTTTAATTATAACCATCACAGAAATAGCTTTTCATTGTGATCTGCTCCCCTTCCTGGGAAAGATTGCATGACATTCTATTAGTTGGTAAATAGATTTGTTTTTTTATGATTTTTACTTTTAGATGTGGTGGGTTTTTTTTTTTTTGTTTTTGTTTTTGCTAACTTTGGTTTGTATTTGATTACTGCTTTATATTTTTATTGTAACTATTTTGATTATATTTTGAAAATTGGTATATAAAAATAAAATTGAAGTGGAGAAGTAGCCTAGTGGTTAGAACAGCAGGCTGCAAATCAGGTTTCAAATTCTGCTGCTGTTCCTTGGGTAAGTCATTTTTACCCTCTGTTGCCTCAAGTACAAATTTAGATTGTAAGCCCTCTGGGATAGGGATATACTTAGAGTACCTGAATGCAATCCACTTTGAAGTGCCTGAAAGGCGGAATATAAATTGCATAAATTTATATCGAAAAACCTGTCTCTTTTGTTAGGCTTTTTGTTGCTGAATTTGTATGCTTTAGTTCTTCATCTTTTATTCAATTTGAAATTTGTATTACAATCAAGAACAAACATCAAAAGGTTCAGATTCAGATAACTTTATTGTCATGACAGTTTGACATGTGTTGCAATATAAAAGAAATGCCATGGAATACATAAGAAGTGCCTTGCTGGATCAGACCAAGTTCCATTGAGCCCAACATTTCTGTCTCTGACAGTGGCCATTCTGGGTTACAAGCACTAAGCATATCCCCAATAGTTGATCTGTTTTATCTCACGCCCAAGGATAAGCCCTGGCTTTCCCAAGTCTACTTGGCTAATAACTAAAATGACAGGAGTCAGGTGACACCTTGTAGACTAACCAATTTCATTTTGTCAGGTGCATGAAGTGTTGTACAGGAGATGTGTAAAATACATACAGAACAAAGAGAAGGCATTGAATTAGGTAGGATATGGTGTGGAGAGAGCATTAATAACATTAAAGTATAGTCTACTGAAAACTGAGGTATTTTATTTATTTATTTGTTTTTATATACCGAAGTTCAGCGCTGGCCTTCACTCCAGTTTACAGGAATAGCAACATTTTACAAAATAGTCAAATGGTTTACATTAAATAACTGTGGGAGATGGTGCAGGCCTTCATTCCGAAGAACAAGTATAACAGTGGATTACATGAACAGTCAAATGGATTACATTAATAACTTTGGGAGGGTATAACACAAATTTATATGAACAGTTTTTTATTATGTACAATAATACTGATGGGGTCATGGTTTTGTAATTATATCAGCTAATTTTAGGGGTTTCACAATGAGGTGCTGCCTCGTATTGAGTATATTTTACAAGTGAGGAAAAGTAATTGGCTACAATAGGACCAACCGGTTATAAGGATAGGTATAACGAGTAGGTAGAATTATCAAGTGATAAAGTGCTTAGCGGTGATTTATTTTTCTTGGGTAGGGCAGGGTAATATTGAATTGTTTACCCTATCCCTTCTTTGTAGGCTTGTCTGAATAACCATGTTTTGAGTAGTTTTCTAAATATTTGTGTTTTGCAATCTTAGGTTTTCCGGTAGGGTATTCCAGAGACTTGGTCCGGATATTAAGATTGCTCTTTTTCTTACAGTGGTAAGTTTGGTGGTTGTGACTGATGGGATGTCTAGCTGGGCTTTGTTTGTTGATCTGATGTTACGTTGAGTATTGTGTTTTTGTATTATGGTGTTTAGGCAGGCGCTTTCACTGTTGTGTATCGAATTGTGCAAGATGGTTAGTACTTTGTATTCAATTCTTTTTTCCACAGGTAGCCAGTGTAGACCTTTTAGAACAGGGGTAATGTGATCTCTTTTTTTTTTTTTTTTTTTTTTTTTTTTTTGTGGCCAGTGAGGATTCTAGCAGTGGCATTCTGTAATATTTGTAGTGGTTGTGTAGTTTATTTGGGTAAACCTATCAAAAGTGAATTGCAATAGTCGAAGCTTGTAAATATCAGAGATTGGAGGATGCTTCTGAATTCGGGTTGGTTCAGGAGTGGTTTGAGGTGTCGGAGAATTAATAATTTGTGGAAACCTTCTTTGATTTTCATTGCAATGTGTTTTTTTGAAGTTCATTTCTGGGTCAATCCAAATTCCTAGATCCTTCACGTTTTCTTTTAGCTTGATGAGTGTTGTCAATTTGAATGGTATGATTCTGGTGGTCTCCAGTGTTTATTCTTTCAAGTAGAATACATTCTGTTTTGTCCATATTAAGGCAGAGTTTCATTTGATTTAGCATGTTTTGTTATGTGATTTGAGGTATGTTGCCGAGAGTTTCATAGCATTCTCGAGGGTGTTTGTTACAGGTATGATTAATTGGATATCGTCTGCGTACATGAAGTATGTGAAGCCGAGACTCGCAAGTAGTTGACATAATGGCAAGAGGTATATGTTGAACAGTATGGCTGATAGGGCAGATCCTTGTGGGACTCCGGTTCCTAGTGGGATGGCTTCAGGGATGAGGTTATTGATGTTTACCTTGAAAGATCTGTTTTGGAGGAAGGAGGTAAACTAGTTTAGTATTTTGCCAGTTAGACCGATTTCAGCTAATCTGGAGATTAGGCTTTTATGTTCGACCGTGTCGAAGGCGGCAGAGAGGTCTAGTAGGATGAGGATGTATCGTTGACCACTGTTGAAACCCCTTATGATTGTGTTTGATAGGTTGAGGAGTAGGGTTTCTGTGCTGTGATTTTTTTTTCGAAATCTGTGTTGGGTGGGGTAAAGGATGTTAATCGTGTCAAGATGATCATTGAGTTGTTTAAGGGCTACATTTTCAGTTAGCTTGGCAAGGAAAGATAGGTTTGGAATTGGGCGGTAGTTGTTGAGTTCATCAAGAATGAGGTTCTTTTTTTTTTTTTTTTATGATGGGTTTAATTGTGGCGATTTTTTAATTTGTCTGGTAGTTCACCACCTTCTAGTGATTTATTTATAATTGCTGTGATGGATGGAGTAATGGTTTGAGATATTTCCTTTAAGGTTCTTATAGGTATTATGTCGAGTTCGTGACAGGCAGGGTTTAGGGTTTTAATTAATTTCTCCATTTCAGTGGTTGATACAGGGTCGAATGCGGTCCATGGTGTGATATCTTTGGTGTTTAGCTGTGTGTTTTGGTATGGGGTTTTGTTTATTTTCTCTGTTTTGCTGATTTTGTTTTTGAAGAAGATAGCAAGTTCTTGGCTTTAGGTTTTTGTTTGTGTGTGTGATGGTGTTGTTGTCTGATATTAAGTTGTTCACTATGTTGAATAGTGATTATGGATTGTTTGAAAAGCTTTGGATTTTTTTGCCGTAGTAATCTCTCTTCGTTTTGTTTATCAAGTTTTTCTAATATGCTAGGTGTGTGCGATATCTTTCCAGTGTTAGTGGGCATTTGTTTTTTCGCCATTCTTTTTCCTTTTCTCCTTAAAGTGGATTTGGTGTCTCTTAATTGTGTATTGAACCATGAGTTCATGGTTTTTCTTTTGTTCTTGATCTGTTTTGTTCTTTCTGGGTTTATAGTATTAGCAATTTCAATTGTGATTTGGAGCCATGATTGGGTGGCATTGTTTATATTTGAGAGATCTAAGTTCATCAATTGCTTTTTGAGTTCCTGTTGGAGTAGGTCTGGCGGGAAAGGGGGTTTGTACTTGAATGAGTAGGGTTTGTTATTTTCTGGCTTGTTTGAGTTGGTTTGGGTCTTGCATTGAAGGAGAAAGTGGTCAGACTATGGGACTGGTGAGTGAGATACTGTTGTGTTTGAGAAGAAGTAGTTTGTGAAAATAAGGTCAAGTGTGACCTGCTTTGTGTTGGGTTGTTCACATGTTGTGTGAAGTTGAGGGTGATTAGTACGTCCATCAGGGTTTGGCAAGTTTGGGATAGAGGGGTGATATCAGTATGGAGATTAAAATCTTTGAGGATAATTGTGGGTTTTTTGTGGTTGATGTTTGTTATGAAGAATTCTATAAGGGAGGATATGTCGTTGTCAAGTTTGAGGGGTCACTGCTGGCATTGGGACCCTGTCGATCCCAATGCCAGCAGGGACTTGTGGGATGGGCTTCCCGCGCTCAGTCAGCACGACCGAGAGAGGCAGATGAAATTTAATGTGGATAAGTGCAAGGTGATGCATATAGGGGAAAAATAACCCATGCTATAGTTACACAATGTTAGGTTCCAAATTAGGTGCTACCACCCAAGAAAGAGATCTAGGCGTCATAGTGGATGACACATTAAAATCGTCTGTTCAGTGTGCTGCGGCAGTCAAAAAAGCAAACAGAATGTTGGGAATTATTAGAAAGGGAATGGTGAATAAAACGAAAATGTTGTAATGCCTCTGTATCGCTCCATGGTGAGACCGCACCTTGAATACTGTGTACAATTCTGGTCACCGCATCTCAAAAAAGATATAATTGCGATGGAGAAGGTACAGAGAAGGGCGACCAAAATAATAAGGGGAATGGAACAGCTCCCCTATGAGGAAAGAATAAAGAGGTTAGAACTTTTCAGCTTGGAGAAGAGATGGCTGAGGGAGGGATATGATAGAGGTGTTTAAAATCAAGAGAGGTCTAGAACGGGTAGATGTGAATCGGTTATTTACTCTTTCAGATAGGGGGCAGTCCATGAAGTTAGCATGTGGCACATTTAAAACTAATTGGAGAAAGTTCTTTTTCACTCAACACACAATTAAACTCTGGAATTTGTTGCCAGAGGATGTGGTTAGTGCAATTAATATAGCTGTGTTTAAAAAAGGATTGGATAAGTTCTTGGAGGAGAAGTCCATTACCTGCTATTAATTAAGTTGACTTAGAAAATAGCCACTGCTATTACTAGCAACAGTAACATGGAATAGACTTAGTTTTTGGGTACTTGCCAGGTTCTTATGGCCTGGATTGGTCACTGTTGGAAACAGGATACTGGTCTTGATGGACCCTTGGTCTGACCCAGTATGGCATGTTCTTATGTCAGTAAAGAATAAATTGAGATATATCTTGGTGATTGATCTGAAGAACCCTAACCTCTTTAGTCTTTCATCATAGATTGCTCTTCTCTGTACCATTTTCTAATTCTGTTATATCTTTTTTTTTTTGAGTGCGGTGACTAGAACTGCACACGGTTCTCAAGGTCCCCCTTGTACACAGATCAACAAATTTGTACACAAATCCACTCAGCACCACCATATAGCACGTTCCCAGCCATTCTTCTTCCTTATCTCTGAAGCCCTCCCACTTTCATAGTATACTAAAGGAACCGCAGTCCAAACCAGATGCTGAGTGAATGAATGAGTTTGTGTGTATGTATGTCTGTCTGATTTCTTTTGCATCTGGCACTGCAAAATAAATCAGGGGACCTGATGTGAAGGTGCTAGGTTTGATGTCAAAGGAAGTCCTGCCAGTAGGATCTATTGTGGAAATTATTTTAAGCATTTTAAGCAGGAAATTATTACAAGCTTTTGTGAAGAATATTATACCACAATAGAAAGTAATGAAGCAGAGAAATCACTGATATTAGTGTAATTATTTGATTATAAGGCCTATAAGTTCTGAGAATAAATATGCTATTTTTCTTAGCCTGCTTTAAAAAAAAAAAAAAAAAAAAAAAAAAAAGTCATGAGATCAAATATATTAGAGCAGTTGTTCAGGAGGCTAACTGTGCAGATAATATCAGAGGAAAACAGGACAGTAGTCACTTGGCCACACCTAACTGCTTGCTGATGTGATAAGAAGACAGTTGGGGCCGCAAATGGGAGTAGCACAGAGAAGAAAGTAGAGCAACGGTCAGAAGAATTAACTTAAAGAGCAACATGAGACAAGCTGTTTAAAATTAGAGAGAACAGCTCAGAAGAATAGCTTTGGATATTACCAGTGCCTAATGAGCTGTTGCTGGTTTCCCAGTGTGCTGTGTTCCCGTTCTTCCAAAGATATATCAGACTTACATTTGGGAACTGTGAGGAGAATTATTTTTGTGTATATATTCTTTAATGCAAACTGTAATTTTGTATGCTTTTATTGCTTATTCTCAGACTTATAAGTAAAACTTGTATATTTATAAATAAGTATGTTGTGTAATCTGACAAAATAATCACCAATTTTCCTACCCATTACACCTATAAGGGCTCAAGAGCTGCAGGAAGTTTAGCCATGTTTCTTAAGCATGCAGCACGATGCTGGAGGTGAGGGATATTATAGGAGCCCACATTATCAGACCATGCATCAGCAGTTGCACCATTGTCGCAGAAGCACACTTCTCCCAATCTATTTGTCTCGTAGCCATTTGAAAATGTTTCCCTTTCCAGAGATTCAAAGGCCAATAAGAGTAGAATAAAAGAAATTTACTTGCAATCGCCCAATAATCTCTTAATGATTGGACAACCATACAGAATATGAGAGAGAATGTCTCTTAGATCATAGTCTCCAACAGAAAACTAATTTTAGCAGTATTAATGGCATTTAAATGGGAAAATTCAAAGTAAGCTGTAGCCCAGTCCAAATCAAATCCCACTCCTCTTCCTAGATAACTTGCCCTAACTCTCTTTTCTTTTCTTTTTTCCCATGTCTTAATCTCTGTATGTATCCCAAATTCTCTGGTCCACTGCAAAGCCTTATATAGTTTACTCAGTCAGTCTTTAGGATTCCCAGTAAGGAAGATTGCTTCTGTACATTTCTTAACCCCAGCTCTACATACCACATCTCTTAATTGCATAAAGGCAAATAGGGAGGAGGAGTTCAAGTGGAACCATTCTTTAAAATGTATTCAGAAATAAAATCTACCTTGTGTGACAGAGTTTTCAAGGGTGACATGTAACATTCCAGATATCCGAGGTGGCAAAATCTTCATTAACACCTCACAACCTAGTAACAGTGTTAACTCCCAGCAAACACTGGTTGTGAAACACCCCCCCCCCCCCACGCACACACACCTTCTCCCTAATGCCTCATTGCTAATCTAGAACCGAACAGTCTCTGTGGTAGTGTTTCCACCTAAAGATACAAATCCCCCCCTCAATGCATAAATCTCTCAGCTTCAATTCAGTCCAGTGCTGGTTCGTGTTTGGAGCACTCCGTTAAGCTAAAATATTAAGGAAGGCAGCTTTATAAAAAGCAGGGAAGTAGGAAAATTGATTTCTCCATCAACTTTAGCCCACTATAAGATCTTTTAAGCAAGCCTTTGATTAAATATTTATAGAGAGCTGGTATGTCCTGTTATGATTTATGCCTGATCTTGTGTGTAATTTGTAAATCGCCCAGGCATCTTTAGCAGATTTAAATACATTTGAGCAGTTTTATCCGCTTACAACAAACTGATTTGTGCAGATGCTCAAAAAACTGGAGAGGCAGTGTGATCAATAGCATAGTAAAAAAATAAAGAATTCTAGGGAGCCAATTAATACGGACATTCGCTTGTCCTAGCCAACTCAAGGGCAGTCTCTTCCATTGCCCTGCCTAAGCCTTCAGCTTATCGAGCAAAACTCTATAATTTAACCCAAACAAGTCCCCTGTATGACCAGAGATATTAACCCCCAAATATCTCATACCAGACAGCGTCCATCGAAAATGGTACAGGATATCACACTCTGTATCTGGAGGAAGCTCCTCTCACCCTCTGCATAAGCTCAGACTTGTGAAAAGAAACCTTATATCCAGAGATCTCGCCATACCTTATTTATTTTTGTACATCTTTATTTAAAAAAGATGTAGTTGATCTGCAAGTCTCAGCGGATTACATTCTCACAGCACAATCAAAATACAAAATAGACATGCTGTACAACTGACAAACAGCATAGTCAATACAGGCTTAACCTAAAGCAAACAGCAGTATAGAAAAGCAGGAAATCTGCATATATTAAGGGGTGATATACTATCTATAGATTAAAAGCTAGAGAGAACAGATGTGTGTGTAGTTATTTTGTAAATTGGAATAAATTAGGGCGGAAAGTAATCTCATCAGGTAGTATATTCCACAGAATAAGGGTAGCTATAGTATATATTCTATTCCGGGATGTAGATACTTTCTCCCATGTTAATAAAGCTATCTCAAGAAGCTGTTGGGAGGCAGAACTCAATGATCATGTGGGTTGATATCTTTGCATCCAGAAACTAGGCAGTATGGTGCCTGGCTGTGAAGAGATCTAAAGATCAAGCACAATACCTTTGTAAATGGTGTGAGCACTTGATCATGCAGCATAATTGATGCAGCCTCATAGATGAACCTATGCCGGCATCTGGAGAAAGTGCTTTGTAGTGGGACAGACTGGAGCTTCAATTATATCAACCTCCACCTCTGCAGATTGAGTCCTTGGCATCTGGCAGTTGACAGGTCTTAGGCAGGTCCCTAGGGCAGAGATGAGCAAAAATCCAATAGCACACCGGGTCGGGGCAGGCAGACAGAGACAAGCTAAGGTCACGGCAGGCTGTAAACACAAGTGGGTCAGGTCCAGGCAGAAATTCAAGATCCGGAAAGATCCTCCCTTGGTTTGACAACACACACTGAAGACTCTGGACAGATGAACAAGACAAAGGTGGATGAAGTGGGCTGGATGAAGGAAGCAGAACATAAAGGAACTCTGGAACACTGGCAATACGAACTGCAAAGCAGGAGACTATTATTGAGATGACTAACTTCTATAGGGCTCTGGCTTAAATAGTCCAAGAGGCTGATGTCATCTGGAAGAGTTGTTCGGTAGTTTCCACCACGACACACACACATTTTGCATGGGATGCTGGGTCCAGCATGATTCCTGCTGCACTGAGGCCAGACCGTGTTAGGGCTGACACAAGGCAGCGTGGGAGGCTAACTTCAGTGGCTTCCAGCCATGCTGAAATTATCCGGCATTTGAGGTGAGTGCCGTGGCTTGCTGGGCCTACCCATAGGCTGCAAATCTTAACAGCATGCCCCCTCCTCCTTCCAATAATGCTCCACCAGTCTTTTGGGCTTGGGCTTCCTGGGAAATCGTCTGTGAAATTCTGATACAAGTTGGGATGCTTGTAGGTTGGAGGCCGGCTCCCACGAGTTATCCTCTGGTTCATAGTTCTTCCAAGAAATAAGGTATTGTAATTGGTTCTGGACACTTTGAGAGTCTAGAATTTCTTGTACTTCAAATTGGGTATCTTCTTTAGTGGCCGCTTTGGTGGTCTGGAGGGGCAATCTACCTGGCCAGGAGAGGATCGCTGGTTTAATAGTCACGTGGAATACGTTGTGAATCCTTGAGGATGCTGGAAATTTTAAGTTTGTAGGCCACAAGACCCAGTTGTTGCTCGATAGGAAAGAAACCCATGAATCATGGCATGAACTTCATGGAGGGCATCTTAAGGCTTAAGTTTTTGGTGCTAAGCCAGACTAGGCTTCTTGGGCAGAGTTGAGGTGCTGGGTGACATTTTCTATCAACTTAGTCTTTAAAACATTTTGCTGTTTGGTCTAGAAGGAGGTGGGTCTTTTGTCACAGTTCCTGAAACTTCTGCCCCATCAGGTTAGCTGCTGGACAGGTGTCAGAGATGGGAATAGGTCTAGGTATATGGGGATGGATCCCAAAGACTAAAAGGGTGATGACCCTATGGAACTGTTCACATGATTATTGTGGGCAAATTCTGCCCATGGAAGAGGAGAGGCCCAGTTATCTTGTCATTGGTTCATGTAGGCACGCAGAAAGGCCTTGAGGCTTTGATTCACCTGTTTGGTTTGTCTGTTACTCTGGGGGTGATAAGCAGAAGTGAAATCCAATCTTCTAAACTTTCTGCACATTTCTTTCCAATAGCAAGCTGTAAACTGAACCTTCTTGGTCTGAGAGGATGTGAAGTGGTAGCCCGTGCAGACAGAAGATGTGTTGAATAAAGAGTTTAGCTAATTCAGGCGTGGATGGGGAGGCCTGGGAGAGTTATGAAATGTGCCATCTTTAAGAATCTATCCACTACTATGCATATGGTGGTGGTGCCGCTGGAGAGGGTAAGGTCAGTGATGAAGTCAGTAGCCACATGGATCCAGGGTACCTTGGGGCTGGCAGTGGCTGTAACAACCTCCAGGGCCATACTCTCACAGGTTTATTCAATGCACACATAGGGTAGGACTCTACATAATGCTTAATGTCTGTTTTCATCTGAGGCTACCAGTAGTGTTGCACAGTTAATTCCGAGTGATGCAAGGATGACCAGACAGGTGGGAGTCATGAGCCCATTGAATTTTCTGTCATAGGTGCCGAGTACCAAAGTCTTCACAGGCGGAACTGTGAATGTGGCCACAGCTACAAATTTTAGCTGGATATGGATATGATATTCTGTGTAGCTTCCAGGGTTCCGTCATTATCAAAAGAGGAGTGGTTAGAGCAGCAGGCTATGAAACAGTGTTCAAATCCCACTCTTGCTCCTTGTTATCTTGGGCAAGTCACTTTACTTTCCAGTACCTACAGTATCTGAATGTAATCCCCTTTGAAGTGCCAAAAAGTGGAATTTAAAAATCCTAACCCCCCCCCCCCCCCCCCCCCCGCCCAAAACAGGAGAGAGCATTGACTTGATGGTTGTTCTCCTCAGGCCAGTCCCATAACTCAGTCAAATCAATTAAAAAGAACAATGACCACGTGTGTGTGTGTATAGATAGAGAGATAAATTTGTACTAAGAATCTTTTTTTTTTCTTCTGGATGATTGTATGCTGTTTAATATTTTACAATATCTGGGGTCTGCTTGGGTTTGACCTAAAGTTTGTAATATGGTTTAAAAAAAGAAAAAATCTTGGGGGGAGGAAACAACGAACAGTGGGCTTTCCTGGGGTTTAATCTTTGCTTGCGCCAAATGATCAAGGTTCTTGTGATCCATATAGATGGTTACTGGGTGCTTGGTTCCTTCCAGCAGATGTCGCCGTTCTTCCAAGGCCAACTTGATCGCTAGTAGCTCGTGGTCTCCTATAGTGTAGTTCTTCTCTGCATTGGAAAACTTGTTTGAAAAGTAGGAGCATATCATGAATATGCCAATATAATGTTGTAGGAGGACAGCCCCCACTCCAGGGGTAGTTGCAACTACTTCCAAGATGAGCAGATTGGATGGATCTGGGTGGTGCAAGCATGGATCAAGAGTAAACTCCTCTTTAAGACTCTAGAAAGCATAAATAGGCTTCTTGCTCCAGTTTTTGGTATCTGAACCTTTCTTAGTCAGGGCTGTGAGTGGAACTGCCAAAGAGGAGTAATCATGGATAAATTATCTATACTAATTGGTGAAGTACAGCAGCGCTTGGAGACCACATGTTGGGGGCCATTCCAGTATGGCCTTTAATTTATCAGGGTCATTCTGTAGGTCTTGGTGAGAGAATATATTCCAAGAAGGGAAGTTTATTCTTGCTCAGAGGTACACTTCTCTAACTTGGCGTGGAGGTAATGCTTGTGGAACCTCTGGAGAACCTGTTTTATATGGCATTGAAGCTTCGATAATGATTTGGAAAAGATTAGGATATCATCCAAGTACTCTATTACATAAGAGTTAGGTAGCTTCATCAAATAACCAATGCAATTATTCAACAAATTAGTATTGACAGATACAGCGATTTAAAGGTCTAAAGTTTTGGTGCGAAAAAACAGGCCAATGAAAACGAACCAGCACAGAGACTTTTAGACCAATCACAGAAGAGGAATTACAGTCTAACACAAAACAGAGAATCAAACAAAATAATGTCATTCTATCTCATTGTTAGGGGATAGGCAATCTGATCTACGGATCCATTTCTGTTCTCTGTGAATCAACATTTCAGAAAAATTGCCTCCCCGAGGTGGAGGAGGGTAACACATCAATTATAAAGAACTTCAGGTCCACTTCAGAGTGTGTAAAAGCTAGCCAATGACGGACTTTACCTCCCACCATTTTGTCTGCGCATACTATTTTATATTTAATTTATACTGGAATTTTGTTTATTTTTACTTTTTACCTTTTATCTATTAATACTAAACTTTTACTACTTTTAGCTCATTTTTATGTAATCATTTATTGTATCTTTAAGTATGTAAACCGTTGTGATGGCATGTCTGAACGACGGTATAGAAAATTCGATAAATATTAATTTCTCCCAGGCCCTCGGTTTCTTTGTAATAATCCATTATTTGCCCAGACTTTTCTCCAAAATTTCTAGTTCCCTGGGTACTCACAGTTTAGAAAAAAACAGAAAATGACCCTAGGGTAAAGTTTGAGGGTAGGATGCTGCAAATTCATAAGGGTTGTACTGGGTCACCAACAGAACTCTACCACAGAACAGCTGCCACCACCTAAATTGATTTTAAGATGGTAAGCCAGGTACATTTTTTTAAATCAAAAGTTTTGGTGCTTAAATGATGATAAAGTTAAATGTTTAGGGCTTTTGAATATTGGGTTCTTTGTTTCTAAGCAGGGAATGGCATGGTGAAAGAGATATGGGCCGGATTTTAAGAGGTATGCACGGCGTACGTTTGTGCGCGCAACCCGGCGTACATTTGTGCCCGTGCGGATGTTATAAAATCCGGGGTCGGCACGCACAAGGGGGTGCACACTTGTGCACCTTGCGCTGCCCTAGGGGAGCCCCGATGGCTTTCTCTGTTCCCTCTGAGGTCGCTCTGAAATCGGAGCGGCCTCGGAGGGAACTTTCCTTCTGCCCCCCACCTTCCCCTACCTAAACACCCCCTAACCTTTATTGCATAAGTTATGCCTGCCTTTGGGCAGGCGTATGTTGTGCCGGCGCATGATCCCCCGACACGGGCGCTGTGTGGGAGGCCTCTGTCCCACCGCCGATTTCAGCCCGCCCTGTCCCGCCCCTTTCACAAAGCTCCGGGACATGTGTGTTGCTGGACCTATGCAAAATAGGCTCAGCGCGCGTAGGCTTTTAAAATCTGCCCCTATGTGAATTGGAAGAGCAGTGGGCTAAACTAAAGGGAATAATAGAGCAAGAAATTGTATATTAAGAAAGTGAATAACGTAAGAAGGAAAAAAGACCAATATAGAATTCAGTAGGAGTGACTGAAAAAGTGAGGGCACAAAAATTAGCATTCAAAACATACAAGGGATCTCAGGTGTGAACTAACTTGGGGGATGTTTTGTATGCTTATTTGACTAAGATGGTAAAAGACAAATGAAAAAATGACAAAAACTGTCATAAATAAGGAATGATGGCCTACAATTAATGCTTTATGGCTGACAGTGGTGATATATCTTTAGCAGTGTAGATGGAAATTAGTGTGCAGGCTAGGTGGGCCAAGTGGTCTTTTTCTGCTGTTGTATTACTATGTTATGTTGTTGTGATCTCCTGCCATGTTTTTCAGAAGTAGATGCTTTGCAGCAATTTCTGTATCCTTTAGCTTTATCCTTGCACAGACACTGTGGAGCATTGGGTTGGAGGGATGTATTTCACCAACTGAAATGAGTGACGCAGGATGATTCATACTGAGCACACTGCTAATTCATGCCTTGCTAGAACAGTATCACAACCAGAGGTGTTTCTCTGTGATATTTATTTGGATTTAATGCCACTTTTTTAAAATAAATCCACTCAAGATGCGGTACAAAATATTAGAATGGTAGCATGCAAGCAAAAATAAGTAGCAATTTAATAATTCTAGTCTGAAGACTGTGTACCTTAAGGACTGTATAATATGAGCCTTATTGTCCAAATCGTTTGCTTGCATGAATCAGGGTTTTACATGTGTAAATGCATGTTACAGTCGCTCAGCAGCGCATGGTTCGGAGAGAAGTATCTTCAAAGGATACTAATGATGCATTACAATTAGGGCATCCCGACAGTGAGGTTCCAATAATAAGAAAAATAGTCTAAGGGCCTGTAACTAAAAACTCACCTGAGCTAAAAAATTCCAACTTATCCCTATCAATTAAATAGCAGAATGAAAATAGAAACAAAAAACAGAAACAAAAAACAAACTTTGAAATGTTTGTAAGATAATGCCAGAAGTCTAAGAAGTAAGATGGGAGAATTAAATTGTATAGCAGTGAATGATGACATAGACTTAATTGGCATCTCAGAGACATGGTGGAAGGAGGATAACCAATGGGACAGTGCTATACCGGGGTACAAATTATATCGCAATGACAGAGAAGAGCACCCAGGAGGAGGTGTGGTGCTTTGTCTGGGATGGCATAGAGTCCAACAGGATAAACATCCTGCATGAGACTAAATACAAAATTGAATCTTTATGGGTAGAAATCCCTTGTGTGTCGGGGAAGACTATAGTGATAGGGGTATACTACCATCCACCTGGTCAAGATGGTGAGATGGACAGTGAAATGCTAAGAGAAATTAGGGAAGCTAACCAAATTGGTAGTGCAGTAATAATGGGAGACTTCAATTACCCCAATATTGACTGGGTAAATGTATCATCGGGACACGCTAGAGCAGAGCTTTCCAAACTTTTCATGTTGGTGACACACTTTTTAGACAAACATAATTTCACGACACGGTAATTCAGTCTACTAGTAAACCAGAGGTTAAAGGTTAAACAAACGAAACATATTTCGACAATTTATGTATGTTTCCTTAAATATATACATAAATAAAATGTTTCACGACACAACCTATCTCATGAAAACCTTAAATTTATATTAAAAATATATATTCCAAGATTCATGTTATTGTTATAATTCATGAGAAACAATAATAAAAAAATTGTCTGTCCCCCACATACTCATCTCTCTCCTCCCCCCAGCACATGTCTGGCCCCCACACACTCATCTCTCTCTCCCCAGCACATGTCTGGCCCCCACACTCATGTACCTCGTCTTTTTGATTGTTGCCAGTTAAGTGCTTCACTCCCTTCCATGATCACCAGACACTGCTGCTTGCAGTCAGTACTCCTCATGGCCAGGCCTCATCGGCAGCAGCAGCCAATGCAAGGATGGCTGGGCTCGTTCCACCCAGCAAGCCCCCCCAAAAAACGCGATTGACAGCAAAAATCACCCAATAATAAGCAACCCATAAACTGAAAAAAAAAAGTGAATCTCTAGGAAAAAAAAGCCCAAACTCGCATCAGAGTTGACCGGGCTTGCGCGACACACCTGCACACTGCAGGCGACACCCTAACGTGTCCCGACACACAGTTTGGAAAGCTCTGCGCTAGAGAGATAACGTTCCTGGATGGAATAAATGATAGCTTTATGGAGCAATTGGTTCAGGAACCAACGAGAGAGGGAGCAATTTTAGATCTAATTCCCAGTGGAGCACAGGACTTGGTGAGAGAGGTAATGGTGGTGGGGCCACTTGGCAATAGTGATCATAATATGATCAAATTTGATTTAATGACTGGAAGAGGAACAGTGTGCAAATCCAAGGCTCTCGTGCTAAACTTTCATAAGGGAAATTTTGATAAAATGAGAAAAATTGTTAGAAAAAAACTGAAAGGAGCAGCTACAAAAGTAAAAAAATGTCCGAGGCGTGGTCATTGTTAAAAAAAAAAAAAAAAAAAAAAAAAAAAAACCACAAAAAAAACCCCCCATTCTAGAAGCACAGTCTAGATGTATTCCACACATTAAGAAAGGTGGAAAGAAGGCAAAACGATTACCGGCATGGTTAAAAGGGGAGGTGAAAGAAGCTATTTTAGCCAAAAGATCTTCATTCAAAAATTGGAAGAAGGATCCAACAGAAGAAAATAGGATAAAGCATAAACGTTGGCAAGTTAAATGTAAGACATTGATAAGACAGGCTAAGAGAGAATTTGAAAAGAAGTTGGCTGTAGAGGCAAAAACTCACAGTAAAATCTTTTTTTAAATATATCTGAAGCAGGAAGCCTGTGAGGGAGTCAGTTGGACCGTTAGATGATCGAGGGCTTAAAGGGGCACTTAGAGAAGATAAGGCCATCGCAGAAAGATTAAATGATTTCTTTGCTTCGGTGTTTACTGAAGAGGATGTTGGGGAGGTACCCGTAATGGAGAAGGTTTTCATGGGTAATGATTCAGGTGGACTGAATCAAATCACGGTGAACCTAGAAGATGTGGTAGGCCTGATTGACAAACTGAAGAGTAGTAAATCACCAGGACCGGATGGTATACACCCCAGAGTTCTGAAGGAACTAAAAAATGAAATTTCAGACCTATTAGTAAAAATTTGTAACTTATCACTAAAATCATCCATTGTACCTGAAGACTGGAGGATAGCAAATGTAACCCCAATATTTAAAAAGGGCTCCAGGGGCGATTCGGGAAACTACAGACCGGTTAGCCTGACTTCAGTGCCAGGAAAAATAGTGGAAAGTGTTCTAAACATCAAAATCACAGAACATATAGAAAGACATGGTTTAATTGAACAAAGTCAGCATGGCTTTACCCAGGGCAAGTGTTGCCTCACAAATCTGCTTCACTTTTTTGAAGGAGTTAATAAACATGTGGATAAAGGTGAACCGGTAGATGTAGTATACTTGGATTTTCAGAAGGCGTTTGACAAAGTTCCTCATGAGAGGCTACTAGGAAAAGTAAAAAGTCATGGGATAGGTGGCGATGTCCTTTCGTGGATTGCAAACTGGCTAAAAGACAGGAAACAGAGAGTAGGATTAAATGGACAATTTTCTCAGTGGAAGGGTGTGGACAGTGGAGTGCCTCAGGGATCTGTATTGGGACCCTTACTTTTCAATATATTTATAAATGATCTGGAAAGAAATACGACGAGTGAGATAATCAAATTTGCAGATGACACAAAATTGTTCAGAGTAGTTAAATCACAAGCAGATTGTGATAAATTACAGGAAGACCTTGTGAGACTGGAAAATTGGGCATCCAAATGGCAGATGAAATTTAATGTGGATAAGTGCTAGGTGATGCATTTAGGGAAAAATAACCCATGCTATTGTTACACAATGTTAGGTTTCAAATTAGGTGCTACAACCCAAGAAAGAGATCTAGGTGTCATAGTGGATAACACATTGAAATCGTCGGTTCATTGTGCTGCGGCAGTCAAAATAGCAAACAGAATGTTGGGAATTATTAGAAAGGGAATGGTGAATAAAATGGAAAATGTCATAATGCCTCAGTATCGCTCCATGGTGAGACCGCACCTTGAATACTGTGTACAATTCTGGTCGCCGCGTCTCAAAAAAGATATAATTGCGATGGAGAAGGTACAGAGAAGGGCTACCAAAAGAAGGGGAATGGAACAGCTCCCCTATGAGGAAAGACTAAAGAGGTTAGGACTTTTCAGCTTGGAGAAGAGACGGCTGAGGGGGGATATGATAGAGATGTTTAAAATTATGAGAGGTCTAGAACGGGTAGATGTAAATTGGTTATTTACTCTTTCGGATAGTAGAAAGACTAGGGGGCACTCCATGAAGTTAGCATGGGGCACATTTAAAACTAATCGGAGAAAGTTCTTTTCTACTCAATGCACAATTAAACTCTCTGGAATTTGTTGCCAGAGGATGTGGTTAGTGCAGTTAGTATAGCGGTGTTTAAAAAAGGATTGGATAAGTTCTTGGAGGAGAAAGCCATTACCTGCTATTAAGTTCACTTAGAAAATAGCCACTGCCATTAGTAATGGTAACATGGAATAGACTTAGTTTTTGGGTACTTGCCAGGTTCTTGTGGCCTGGTTTGGCCACTGTTGGAAACAGGATGCCAGGCTTGATGGACCCTTCGTCTGACCCAGTATGGCATTTTCTTATGTTACTTTTGAAAATTTCTACAATATATGCCATTGAATTGTCAATAGGTTTTATCTGCATTAAAGTGCAGTTTTTGAATGCGTAAACAACTCATTTGCATTGACCTGTTCCAATCCATTCATTATTTTATATACCTCTGTCATATCTCCCTTCAGGTATCTCTCTTCCAAACAGACGAGCTCTAACCTCTTTTTAGCCTTTCCTCATAGGGTAGTTGTTTCATCCCCTTTTTCAATTTGATTGCCCTTCTCTGTACCTTTTCTAATTCTGTTATTTTTTTGTTTTTTTTTGAGATGCAGTGCACATACTATGCAAGGTGCAGTTGCACCATGGAATGATATAGATGAGAAGCCTTCTTGAAAATTCATACAATGCTGCTTGATGAGCTTTGCTTTTGAACTTGGCCATAGAAGTCATCCTATGCTTTTTCCTTTATATCCTAGTATCAGTACCCCAGTCCATGAAAGTCAGGGCCTGAGTTGGCTGTCCTCTGAATCCAATTTCCCTTTCCCCCTACACCGTCAAAGCATAGAGCAGTTACTAATGATCCAACTGATTCCCTCATAGGCTGTTTGCTTTGAATGTACTTGAAAGCTTTTATGAACTTTTGCTTCTTCAGCAAGCTTCTTTTCAAATTCTTTCTTAGCTTTCCTTCCTTTCAGATACCTGAAAGGTTTTAATGATGCACATTCGACAAACTTGGAAAAAAAAATCAGGGAGGATGACTCAGAACCAACGTCAGGAAATATCTTTTTACGGAGAGGGTGGTGGATGCCTGGATTGCCCTTCTAGAGGAGGTGGTGAAGACAAAAAAACAGTGAAAGAATTCAAAGGGTCATGGGATAAACACTGTGGATCCCTAAAAGCTAGAGGATGGAAATGAAAAAAAGGTGCACGGGGTAACTTGCTGGTGCAGCGGTTACTACCCTTAACCAATAAGCCTTCATACTGTTGATGCAACTCTATCATTGCTTGCCGCTTCAATGGTAGCGGGGAAAGAGGAAAAAGGGATTTGGATTCAGACAGCAACCAGCAAGGACCCTGACTTTTACAGTCTGGGGAAACAAGCATGGGGGTAACTTGCTCATGTGGCTGTTACTACCCTTAACCAATAAACCTGATACTTTTGATGCAATTCTAACATTGCTCTCTGCTTCCATGTCAAGAGATAACAGGGAATTTAATTCAGACAGCAATAAACAAAGGCCCTGACTTTTATGGTCTAGGACAGCGATTCTCAATCGGTGTGTCGCCAAACACCGGCAGGCGTGTCACATCTCCCGTTGTCCCACTCCCCCGTTGTACTTTCCTTCTCCCTTTTTCCAGCCCCTGAGGGCCAATTGGAAGCCTCCTCCCTTCTACCTGCCAGTGGGAGTAGGAAGAAGGGAGGAAGCCTTTGATTGGCCGGTGAGGCAGGCATCGCATATCTCGAGGGTGGGAGGGAAGGCAGTATCGAACCCCCGACAAAGTAAGGCCGCCACGTGAGCCCATCCCTGTGGGGGTGAAGAGGAAACCTGACCCCGATCGAGGCCACCATGGGAGCCCATCCCTGTGGCGGCAAAAAAAGGCCTGCCGGAGTAAAGCTGGAGCCCATCCTTGCAGTGAAGGAAGAAGAGGTTTCTGGTGAATTTTTGCGGCCTTCCTTCCACTTTTTCTAATTTGTGGAATGTCTATTCTGGATTTCCAATATGGTATTCTTGAACAGCATCCAGGCCTGATGTAAAGTCTTAAACTTTGCAGTTGCTCCTTTCAATTTTTCCTAACCATTTTTCTCATTTTCTCACAATTTGTTTTGAAAATTAAATGCTATCGCAGTAAATGTCAAGTCAAATTTGAACATGTTATGATCACTAGTGCCTAATCGCCCCAACATTATTATATCTTGCACCAAATCATGTGGCACTAATGATTAGATCTAAAATAGCACCCCCTGTTTTCAGTTCTTCTACCAGCTGCTCCATAAATGCATCAGGCCACCATTCTGCCTAGTGTTACCCAAGTGGGACCTCAATTTGGTGCTTAGTTCTACTGCCCTTCGAGCTGCTAAAACAGACATCTATTAAGGATTTATTACTGAAAGTTTCTTTCCTTGTGGCAATCTACTCTGCTCGATCTTGCAAGGATCTTTATTTAATATTTTTGTGGGATTCAGTCCCCTTTCATCCAGTTCAATCGTTTCTACCCAAGGTGATCTCAGCATTTAATGTAAACCAACATTCAAAAGTGAGGACTTTCAGGGGATGGACAGGAGGCTATGCCTATTAGATGTACATTGGATTTTGTTGAGATACCTACATAAGAACATAAAATTTTCTATATTGGATCAGACAAAAGGTCCATCAAGCCCAGTTTCTGTTTCCAACAGTGGCCAATCCAGATTACAGGTACCTAGCAGGATCCCAAAAGGTAGATAGAGTCCATGTTGTTATCATGGGGATAAGCAGCAGATTTCCCCAATTCCACCTTAATGGTTTATAGACGTTTCTTCCAGGAACTCATCCAAACATTTTTTTAAGCCCAGATACACTAACAGCTTTTATCACATCCTCCAGCAATGAATTCCAGAGTTTAATTATGTGTTGAGTAAAAAAAATATTTTCTGCTATTTGTCTTAAATATATTACCTAGTAACTTCATTAGTGTCCTCTAGTTTTTGTACTTTTTGAAAGAAACAACTACTTCAATTTTACCTGTTCCACTCCACTCATTTCATATCTCTCCTCAGCTGTCTCTTCTCTAAACTGAAGAGCCCTAACTCTTTAGCCTTTTCTCACAATGGAATTGTTCCATCCCTTTTAATTATTTTGGTTGCCCTTTTCTGTACCTTTTCTAATTGTGCTATGTCTTTTTTGAGATCTGTTGACTGGAATTGCACACAATACTCCAGGTATGGTCTCGCCATGAAAAATATCTTTAGAAAAATGGACAAACTATTTGTCTTGTTTTGGTGGTGCCCGGAAGGGGAAGGCAGCCTTCAAGTCAATCATAGCCAATTGGCTTAGGGAAGCAATCGCATTGGCTTACTTCTCTTAGGTAAATCGAGCCCGGCAGCACTCTGGGCTCTTTCTATAAGTGCACAAACATCATCCTGAGCAGAGGCAGTCTCAGCCTTCCCTGGAAAAAATATTATAAGGCAGCTGCCTGGTCATTTTTGCGTTCTTTTATTAAGCATTGCAGGTTGGGCATAGAGGCCAAGGCAGATGCTGCCTTTGGCACAGGAATTGTCAAGGCAGCCCTGACTTCCTCTTGCCCCAACAAGGAGTAGCTTTTGTAACTCATATGTGATGACTGATCTAGCAAGAAGAAAAGAGAGGTTAAATTATCCTTACCTGATTATTTCCTTTCTTTCTTTTTTGTCCCTCTAGATCAGTCCAGAACCCAGGATTAGGGGAGAATCAATTAGTAAGCACGTTTTCTATATCCCTAAAAGATGCCTGTCCTTTCTTTTGATACTTCTCACTTGCTCACTCAGAATAGCTTTGTGGGGCCCTATGATTTTATTGGCAATAAGGGGGAACTGGTCACAGTGTCCTGGCAGTAGGCTACTGGGATTGGACCAAGATCATACTACCCTTATATAGCCCAGGGTGAGGTCATTAAGAGGTATGTTCTGTCTCTGTCAGCTGTAGAGGAGGGAAATCCCATGTATGATGACTGCTCTAGCAGGATCCAAGGAAAGAAAATTGTCCGGTAAGAATAATTTATCCTTCTTACATAATGCTTGTGCTAAACCTATATCACTGAATATCTAGGAGCTTTGTATTGAGGGCTCTTGGGTGTATTTTGCAAAGAAGATTCCTTTGTTTTTTTCATATTTTGTATTATGGAGTGGGTTCTCTCTTCTTGGGAATTTATATGGTATAGATGAAGAATATTCAGAACATTAAGACCAGGGGCAACCCGAACCTTTTTTGCCGACAAATTAGTAGCGAAGAGGAACCCCCCCCCCCCCCCCAAAAAAAAATCATTCCTTTCTCAACCTCCCCCCTCCATCTGATATCTTCTGTTAACTGCCCCCATCTCCAGTTGATTATATCAACCCCTCTCTCACCCCCTCCACTACCCACTCTTACATCCTTCCTTCCCTTTCCTACTCATGGAATTTCTTCCTCTCTCTTAATCTCCTATCCCATCCCCTCTCTCTCACCCCCTCCTGGTTTTCTCATATTATCCCTAGCAGGTCCCCTCTTACATCTGCTGTCACCTGTCTGCTCACTCAACCCCATCAGGCTTACTGCCCTCTCTCACATACCCCAAACCACACTCACCTTCTTTTCTCTAACCCCATATCTAAATGAAGCTACCGCACCTGATGCAGCTTAGAGCCCCTCCTTTAATAGAAGACACATGACTCTGCAAAGGCAGAGACAAATCAAGCCTGACACTAAAAGATTTGACCAACTCTACAGGAGTGACTGTCCCGATCCAAATGTGTACCAAAGATGTATTAATCCCTGAAACAGAAAAAGGCTCTCTTTCTCCTATACCCAACAGCTCAGTTTTTAATTCATTCAGAGCCAATTTGCTCTGAAGTAGCCATTGTAAATACACACATGGCCTGTGGCAAGCGAGTCAATACTACAGAGCTATCCCTGCCCAACAGACACATGATCTGGATACAATCAGCATGCGTATATGCATGCAACACCAATTGCTGAATTGAATTTCCCAGGGCTGTAAGCGCTGTTGTAATTTTATGTTTTATTTTGTACATCGCTTTGGGCAATACATTTTTATCTGTAAAGTGATAAATAAATGAAAATAAATACAGTAGTGGAGCGAAGGAGCAACCCGGAGGATATTAAAAGTATTTGAATGGATTAACTTTATAGTTAAGGTATTGTGTAATATATAAGCTGATTATTGAAATGGTTTACCTGAGGGGAGAGGGCTGTGTTTCTCTCTAAGCTGCTCATGAAAGGGTGCATAAAGTGGACCAGTCTGCCATCAAGGACCTGGAAGGCAGGGTGGAGCTAGAGGAACCCCATTCCAGCAGTAGAGTGCCTGGACCTGGAGGCTCATCAGTGGCTGCAGGGGGAGGAAGAAGAAAGTCTCTGGGGAGCTTTACTGTGGCTTCCCTTCTCTTACTTTACTACTGCTAGTGCTGTGGCATGTTGTTCTGCCCTATGAGCTGTCTGCCGGCAATTATGTTGTGGTAACGGTTGAGACTGGTGGAATGCCCAGACCCAGAGGATCATCAGTGGCTATAGCAGGAAGGGGGAAGGAAGTCCTTGGGGTAGCATTGGTGGTATCACCCTTCTCTCTCTGTTGTTACATGGTGCTTGTTCATGTACAGATACTGACTCATATTCCCAGCATTGCAAGGGTGAGGATGTCAATCAGTTGCATAAGTTCTGCCAAAGCAGCTCCAGCAGTGTGGAATGGGGTATGAGAGACCAAGAAAAAGAGGCCCCCCCCCCCCCCCATCAGCCTGACTTCCCAAAGTTCCCAATATGTGTAGCACTTGCCAAACTTTATAAACAAAATCTAATTTCTTTCCCATTGAGTGCCATGGTGAGCATGCCCTACTGTGTAACCAGAGACCAGCCTAGTCAATAGTTCTGAAGCAACCACAGCAGTCTGCATCTGCAAAGGCTGTTACAGGCTGTGATGTTACTGGACAGTAATCAGGCTCTCATCTTACTCTGGTGTCACACCCACCACATGCAGTGCAAGCCACGATGGCACCAATCCCACACATGGTGCAGTTTTCACAAAGAATTGTGCCACTATTAAACCCTGCATATCAGAACCCAGATCTTGCATGTAGCAGCACATAGCCTGCTGTACTAAGGTTCTTCAGTATTGGGGTGCTTTGAAAAAGTTTTCCTATGAAGCTATCATTACTGTACTGTCAAATTGCATTGATCAGACATATATAAAATTTATTCAAGGTTGCTGACATGCCAAAATATGCCTGCAAGAAGTTAAAAAGTATATCAGAATTCAGCCTTAAGTTTAATTCCTGCCGCCTTGGCTCAATTTACAAGCTATCACATGACTTAAAAGAATCTCAGCCCTATTAATATATATGAGATAAAATTATAATGCCAATCAATTAGGAAATGTTATGCAAACAAGCCAACTCATTGGGGTGTAAATTGGAAGTGGTAATCTATTTGTGTCAACAATGATCTTGAGAAACTGCTTCCAAACTGCCTTGCACTCTCCTGGAATATTCCATTCTTTATCTAAGTAAAGATCTTTCTGTAAGCTGCCAGCATTAAATGTTTTGGTGGCCCCCAACAGTTTTTGGTGATCCAGTAAGACATAGAGCATTTAGGGGGAGCAGTGGTGTTCCTGGCTGGTAAGTATAGGCTTCTCCCTTACCTTGCTTCTCATCCAGAGAAGCCTCCTGTTTTCCCCTTTCTCCCATATGCAGGACCCCTGTGCTGCCGGCCATAGGCTCATGTTTTTCATAAAGTGGCAGGTGTGAGAAATTTCTGTTTTATGTGGGTTTAGGTTTGTTTAAGTTGTAGGTTGTATTTAGGGGCATGAGAGGGTTCCATCACTCTGGCAATTGGCAGTACGATCCACCCTGGAGATACTAGGGCTGGCTCTTTCAGAAGAGCATTTATCTGTTTAACTGGGTGAGCTTTGGCATATTGATTGACACATTGTTGTTTGAGCTCTTAAATTATTCTAATGCAGAGGTCATCCAGACAGAGTGCTTGTTGTGTGCATCTGCAAATGTATGAATTATAAATCTGGGTGATGCTACTTATCAGTGTGTGAATGAATGGGCTCTCATATTTAAAGTTGTTTTTAGTTGATTATTGAAGAAGTAATAGTTTAAATTATTAGGTTGTTTTCATGTCTCTCCATGTTTCTTATGTGAACTGTAGCCAGCGCTCACAAGCCTCCCTCTTTCTATGCCTCGATGTTTAGTAAAAATGACAAAAAAAAAGATTGTTAATGAATGTAAGAATTATTAAATACATTGGACCCTCAAATTACAACCGGCCTGACATACGAACAACTTGGGTTAAAACCAACATTTTAGTTTTGAGTTACAACCTGAATGCTGGCCAAGGCCATGTGTATCTGCTTGTGTGTGCGGTTGCTTCTAATTGGGCATTTTTTCCTGTCAATCATGTTTTTTTGGGCTTGGTGTGTGGGAGTTCTGCTCTGCTGTTGCAGTGATTGGCTGCTGCTGCTGCCAATGAGGCCTGTCCATCTCAGGCGCATCCAGAGCTGCAAATGTTCACAGGAGCACGTAGGCAGATCTGGCACGGCATTGCAGCAAGCAACAGCATCACTGGTGACCCAAGGAAGCTTCTGTGCAGCAGCAGAAAGGGAGTGTAGCACACAGCTGGCTACAGCAAGGGCTCAGGAGGGGAGGAATGAGTATGCTGGGAGGGGGAAATGAGTGTTTGAGGGCCAGAGATGTGCTCTGAGGGGGTGGGGAGGGGGAATCCTCCCCTCCTCCCTTCCTGCAAGCCAAAGATGTCAACTTGAATGTTGAGTACAGTATGAAATTGTTGTTTCTGGTAGGCTAGGCACATTTCCTAGTGTACTCGCCAAAATTATTGGTGTTTCTGGTAAATTAGACACAATTTTATTATGAAAAGGTTAGGTAAGGGGTGCTTTGGGAGGTTTGGAATGCATAATGGGTATTTCCATTATTTCTTATGGGAAAAATAGTCTTGACTTACAACCAACTTGAGTTACAACCAGCCCTCATGAATGAATTGATTTTGTAAGTCAAGGGTCCACTTTATTGCCCTGTAGATGAGGGAATCCATAACTGTGATGGAAAGTTTTATATATTGAATTTTATTTAATTGATCAAAGTAGAAAATTTATCATCAATGAAGCATTGAGCATTTCTGTTGTGGTTTGATCATCCCAATATTTTATTTTTCATATCTTGATCATCCTTTTTCCTATGTAAGATAATTTTAAACTGTTTAGTATAATATATGGCCCTCATCCCCTGCAAATTCACTTTCTGCAATTGCAAATGAATTCTGTGCATTTACCAAAAGATCAGGATTGCCAATATTGTTTGATAATGGACAGAAGCCTCCACGAATGTGACCATTGCAATAATATTATATAAACGTCACTGACCAAACTGGAAAGATTAAACTAAATGATTAAAACTGTATTGATGTAATTACCTCTTCAGCAGCCCTGCCAGAAGTATTAGTGATGCAGCCACCAGAGACACTAATTTGAACACCCACAGCTCTGAACACAAACCTGATTGAATGTGATTTGTTTTAATCAACAGACTTAATGATTTTATAATACAAAGTACTTTTCAACAGATCCATGTTGCATTGCCAAGACTACAAATTAACATCAAGTATTACTCCAACACCTACAGCTGCAAAAGCTGAAGACAAGAAAGCCTTGATCCATGCAACACTTGCTAAGGCTTGCACCCCATTGCTAGGCCATAAAGCAAATAACTGCATCGAACTGCCCCAACTATTTCTGCAATGATAGTAGAACCAATGCCCTTTCATTCAGGCTTATAACCAAAATAACTTGACCATTGGATCCATGCCAGTCATTGTAAAAAGACATTTTTACAATGACTGGCATGGACATGATTAAAACAAATTTTCCCCAATTGCAGACAAGGCCCTTAGGTAGGCCATTGACTCTTCTTGCTTGCAACCTCAAAGTAATCAAAACTGCAGTCGTCTTGTGACCATACAACAGCATACTCTGAACACAGATGAAACTAGCCTAAACCCCACTGGAACAGGTCCCTTTAAGGTCTGATGGTGGATAGGCCTTGAAGTTCCTTGTCTGCTGACTTTTCCAACAATCTGTTTCTAATAGAAGGGGTCCATTGGGCCCAGGATAAACAATTGCTTGCACTGCAATAAAGACTGCTTTTCCTGCACAAGATATGGTTAAGCATTATTCTTCTTCTTCATTCTGACTCATGTCATCTCCGTAGTTCCTGTTCCTGGAAGAAATTTTTGTCTGAGAACTGCAGTCTGAAAGAGCTTTATTCCTACCAGCTGCTGAATATGCCCTCCTCTTCCAATCAGTTGCTTCATCTCTTACAGCTAATGCATCCTTTTGCTGTTCCAGCCCTTCTAATCTCCAGAATGGACTCTGTCCGACTACTGAGCTGTCTCACATACTTGACTCCTGTATTTAGAAGACTTCTTTGTCTCCTGACTCTACAGCCTGCACTCCTGCTTGATCTCCTTCCTGACTTCTGGCTCCTGGTATTCCAGTTCATTGCTGGGCTCCAGGTCTTTCTCTCACTTTGTTCACCTCTCATGCCTCACCAGCCACCAGCATCAGAGGGCCCAACTCAAAGGGAAGGTGACTGGCATAGATGGAAGAGTTCCCGTATCCATTGTCATCAGCCTAGATTCGCCTCTATGGATACTAAGCCACTCACGCATGGAACAACCCACTGAAAACAACTGTCACACGTTCTATCAATACCAACCCTGGCACTTTACAAGACCAACATTTTCTAATTCTACTGTATACATTGTTGTCAGAATTTAAAGCACAAAGAATGTTATTGATTTCACACATTGTGGTTATCCATTTTCTGTTGTGAAGAAAGCCTGTAGAAGAGCTTTATAGTATCCAAGAGAGCATTTGTTATAAAAGTGCTAAAAAAAAGATAAATCATCTGATGACACTTTAATGTGTTGTGTTGCACTGCATCTTCTGCATCAATACGTCATATTTTAAAGAAGCATCTTTCTATACTACAATTGAATTGTCATTTTTCAAAAAAACCGTTGTGTATTGCATAATCCAGGGGCAGGAATTTTTATGAAAGCTTATGTTCAGCTTTACTTATAGATAAGATGAGAAAATCTGTGAAGGTGTTTCTGGATATCCATAAATTATGGAAGATGCAAGGCTTGTGAAGTTAAACTCACGTTGAAGAAATTTAAACATCCTCTCATATAAAAGAGATATCTGAGACATTTTGGCACTTATTCCTCCATCTATGCATTATATGTTGTTAGAGTCAGAATTTCAAAGCAGTGCTGACCTGGTTGAGGGGCTGAACAGTTTACCTGAGTCCTGCTTTCGATAAGTTTAAAAAATCTAAAGTAATATAACTTTCTTCTATATGTTTCCCTATATATATTGCTTTTATCTCTCATGGTTGGGTTTTTTTTTACTGATTTGGTTATAATAATCTCAACTGTTAGAAGCCCTCCCTATCCACCTACCCTAGAGCCTGCTTTTCTAAAATCCACCTTTAGAAAAAAACCTTAAAACATGGCTTTTTATCAAAGCTTTCCCCCAATAAACTCGATAGATTTCTTCCCCTTATACACGGTTTTGTTCCTTTTATTATCGATGAGATACTGAATTTTGGTTTCATAATGTTAGCTTATTATCTTATATAGTTCTATGTTTAATTTATTGATAATTATTAGTTGTGTGTGTTTTTTTTTCCTTATTCTACATGCTGTTTTTCAACTGTTATACTGTATTAGGTCTTCAATAATATTTGTTGACAATTTGTTTCAATGTAAACCGGTGTGATATTTTGAATTGAATGTCGGTATAAAAAAGCAAATAAAAATAAATAATTGGTAAGAAAATAATTTGCTAATTCAATACAAGGATTTCGCTATCAAATCAATTGAAGAAAATGACAATTTTTCAGTGTAACAACTGTGGTGCTTTTATCTTGAGGCAAACGATCTTGAAGCTTAGGGTTTGCCCTATTTGCTCACAACTCTCGTCAATGAAAAAGGAGTTGACTCACCTTAAAGCTATATTAGCTGCAACAAAAAAGGAATTAACCTCCACCAAGAAAGCCTTCTGCGCTTTCCTGCATTCAGGTAACTTTCCCCCACTACCACAAAAGATTCAGAATTCCAGAAACAAGTGATTTTACAGTGGGCTCAAATAGGATAAGACCTGTGTCCCAAAGACATCCATTTTTTTCAGTTGTGCAATCCAGATGTCCTCTACCACTTGCAGAGCATCCAGAAACCCAAGAATAATTGGATTACAGTGGGCTTAGGTAGGATATTGGGTTTCTTCCTTCCTTTCAGATACCACTTCAGTCTCCATTGCTAGAGCTTCTTCATTTTACAATACAGAGAAAGTATTGTGTACTTGTCACTCAAGAGAATGCAGCACAGGTCTTATCCTACCTAAGCCCTAAAACTCATATTGGGAGACTTAGTCATCGGAGGCACTAATTACTGTTTGCCTTGAAAATATTCCAAATAGTTAAATACCTTCTGGGTTCCTCAACTAGCAGGATTGCAAATAAGATAATCCGTGCAATCAATGAAGAAAGTAAGGACTCTGAAGTTGACATTATCGTCCATCTGGGAACCAATGGCCTTCCTGGAAACAGCATGCAAGTGGTATAGAGAGTTTTCCGGGCTCTGGGGAAGTAGATTAGGCACATGGTGCAAACTATTGCCTTTTCAGAAGTGTCACTGATTTATGGAAACGGGAAGGAGAGGCTAAGCTGTATTGATAACTTCAATGCATGTCTCAAAACATGGTGTAAGGAAGAAAACTTAAGATATATTGGAGGCTGGAGCAGTGTATGGAACAGTAAAAGGCTCTATGTCAAAGATGGCTTACATCTGTCAGTGGCAGGAAAAAGGATCCTACGTGAAAAATTCAAGTCCTATGCCGTAAGATATTTAAACTAGAGGATGGGGTAGCAGAGAGAAATTGGAATGTCACCCCTGATGTCTCCAAGAAGTGGGGGAAGAAACCAACAAAATTCTGCTGAATAGAGAAGATAAAATGTCCAAAAAGAACAACAAGCTGAGGGAGAGAAGATGGAAAGCTATGAGCACAAATTCTCGAAGTCTGGGCAATAAAATCCCAGACCTGCAAGCTCTAATGGTGGAAGCAGACTTGGATATCTTTGCTGTTACAAAGACATGGTTCACGGAATCTCATGATTGGGATACGGCCATCTCAGGCTATAACTTAAGGAAGGATAGAGAAGACAGAAAAGGAGGAGGAATTGCACTTTGTCAAAAATAATATCAAACTAACTGAAATGTAAGGGTGTGGGGTAGGGAAGAAGCAGCATGTGCTATCCTAAAAAAAGAAGATGGTGCTTCCATTTATATAGGTGTGGTCTGCGGGTCTTAGATTCAGCTGGAAGAGTTGGAAGGAGATCTGGTTGAAAACATCCAAAAGGTGGGAAAGATGGGAGAAATGTTGCTCGTTGGAGACTTGAATCTGCAAAAAAATAGAGAGATAGTAGATGTCCTTCAAGGAGCTCTGTCAAACAAATAATGGAGCCCATGAGGGGAGGGTGTGATACTCAACCTGGTGCTCACAAATGGAGGGTAATGTTTCTAATGTCTGAGTAGGTGCCCATCTGAGCACCAGTGATCATCAGATAGTATGGTTTGATATTGAAAATAAGGTACAGGAAAGTCACAAGAAGACTCAAGTTTTGAATTTCAGAAACATGGACTTTGTCGAAATGGGGATGTTCCTGGAAGAGGAATTAGAGACAGAGGGTGAGGTGGAACAACAGGCCAAATTATAAGAAGCCATTACAAAGGCAACAGTCATGTTAAAAAAAAAAAAAAAAAAAAAAAAGTAAGAGAAACCAATCTGGTTCTCAAAGGAGGAGACTGAAAAAATAGACAATAAGAAAAGCATTTAAGAAGAGTAAGGATCCCAAAAAGAGGAACACAGGGAAGAATACCTGGCAAAACTGAGGGAGAAGAAGAAATCAGGAAAGCAAAAGGTCAAGCGGAAGAAAGGATTGTCAAGAGATAAAGCGAGGTGACAAAACATTTTTCAGATAGAGAAAGAAGGAAGCCTGAAGTGATATAGTGAAATTGAAAGGTGATGAGCAATGTGTGGAGAAGGATAAAGAAATGACAGAAATATTAAACACATACTTCAGTTTTGTGTTCACTAAAGAGGACCCTGGAGAAGGACTGTTGTTGTTTGTCACGATCCTAGATGGGAGTGGAGTAGATGCAACCCCCTTTTTAGAAGACAATGTATGGAAAGAACTAGGAAACCTGAAAGTGGACAAGGCAATGGGGCCAGATGAGGTACATCCCAGGGTACTGAGAAAGTTCAGAGATGTGTTGGTGGGTCTCATGAAAGACCTATTCAGTAAATCATTGGAAAAGGGAGTGGTGCATGATTGGAGAAGAACTGTGGTGGTCCCGCTTCAGAAGAGTGGTAATAGAGAAGAGGCTGAAAACTACTGGCTAGTTAGCCGAAGGAAAGGATAGGGAACTATTTAAAATCTAGTGGGTTGTTGAACCCCAAGTAGAATGGCTTCACCAGAGAAGGTCCTGCCAGTCAAATCTGATAGACTTTTTTTTTTTTGATTGGGTGATGAGAGAACTGGATCAAGGAAGACCACAGTGCTAATGCCATATGGGTTCAAAGTGTCTTTTTTTTTTTTTTGCAGTCTTCTGGTTGGCACTAAAGCAGTGCATTTAAATGTAATATACTTGTTATGATATTTGTTTACCTCATAAGACTGTACTTTGAATATTCTTTTTCATGTAAATCTGTTATAAATGCATAACTTTTAACTGTGTGAGTGGAGGGCAACTAAATCTCTTGCACCAGCCATGGGTTCCAGGGGAGGTGGGGGGGGGCCTGGAGGATAGAGAGTGACAGTTCTTAAAGTTTAGGTTGCTGGAAGGAGCTGGGTGTTTCTTGTTTTGTTGTTTTTTTTTAGCAGGCCCAAGACAATGATTGAATGGGGAGGGTGCCAGCACCAATAATCATTTGCACAGGGCAGCATAAAAAGCTAGTACCGGCCCTGAGGCTGCTGCACCAAGTGGTGAATAGTAACATTGCATCTGGTTTGAGTGACTCTTGACCAGCGGACCTGCTTGCCTTCTCTGGATGCCCCCAGCAGTAGTTGCCCACTTATCTCGCCAGGCCTGGATTTAGCTGCTGTTCAATTTTATTGGGTTCTTGAGGTAGGTGCCTGGTTTCTGATTGGATAGCCGGGCTTGTTTAACCACTCTGGCATCCAAGCCATGTCTGCTTTGCTTTGATGCTGCTGGCAGCAGCACCCAGTTGAGATCAGTGGCTGCAATAAGAACTTTAAAACCAGGGCCATGGTTGCTCCCCCCAACGGTTTGCGGGCCCACCAGTCTGGTGTTTGGCTGCTAGCATGATCAGTTGTATGAGCTAGAATTTCTGCTTCTCCCCAAGTGCACTGATAGCTTATGGAATTTGGTTTTTTTTTTTTGTTTAAATAATTTTCTCTATTAAACTTTTCTTTTTACACAAAGAAACAATCGCAAAATATAAGAGAGCTTGTATACAGCTTGTAGCAATTCGAAGAAAATTAAACGTAAACATTATATGCCTCACAAGATCCATATAATATGGGGGACATTTTAAGAAATTTAACTAGGAAAATAAAACAGAGGCGAGGTTGGTGAAATCATTCTAAGGCCTTACTTATCTGCTGTTAATGGGCTCATTTTTATCTGCTAAGAAGGTCTCAAGATGTGATGGGTCAGAAAATATAAATTTCTTGCCTTGAAAGGTTATGTGACATCTACAAGGAAATTTTAAATAAAAGGTCGTCCCTATCTCTAGGGCTTTACTTTTCAAGGCCAGGAAATGTTTCCTTCGAGCCTGGGTAGGTTTGGAGACATCTGGAAAAACATTTATTTTCTGTCTACAAAATAACACATCTTGGTCTTTGAGAAATTTTTTTAAAAACAATTTCTTTATCTCTTTCCAAAGGAAAAGAAACAAACAACGTTGCTCGTATATTTATAACATCCAAAGATTCTTCAAGAAATGTTGAAATACCAGGGCTATTCTCATTAGCCTCAGCAGCTAAACTACTAGGCTGACTAGGAAAATAAAAAGTTTTTGATATAGAGGGGATATTGTTCTCTTCATATGATAATTTTCCTGAAGGAACTTTTTAAACATCTCATAAGGGGACAGCAATCTTGTTACTGGAAAATTAACAAATCGTAAGTTCTTTACTCTTATTAGATTCTCAATATTTTCCAATTCTGCATGTAATGACAAACTATCAGTTATGTGCATATTTCAACATTCTGGATATTCTGGACTTTTGTAGCTAGAACCTTAACAGAAGATTCCAACTCAATCAATTTTTTTTCTTGTTCCTCAGTAGACACTCTCTTAACATTTACTAAGGAAGAGAGATGAGAATTAACCTGTGGTACATTAGAGTCCAACTTTACCAGAATCCTCCACAAATCTCCCAAAGAGACATTGGATGGCTCTTCAGTATTCACTTGGAGATTACCAATGCCCAAAGGAGGGGTTCCATTCGATATTCCTTGTTGTTGTAAACTCAATTGAGACGTTACAGAAAGGTTCACTGAAGGAGAGTTGAACTCTCCCTCACTCACGTTTACATGTTCACATTCAAAGGAACCCTCCTCAGTTTTAGTACCTGGGGGTTGGGGAGGAATAGGGCCTTTTGCCAGGACTCAAGTTGCCTCCAATGCAGTCCTTCTGTGGCATATTAGTTAACCTATTCACATGGGGCCGATGTTTCCATGGTAAGCTGGAGAGGAGGTGATGATCTTTATCTTCCTTTTATTACCCATGAAGCCAGAAAATCCACTAAAAGCGATTTCCAGTCACACAGTCAAGACGGTCAAAGTTGCGCGGCAGCGGTGCACTGCTCTGCCGCGGAATTTAAAGGTCCCGCACTGATGACGTCAGCGGCCGGCTCAGGACTCAGCTGGGGCTCCAATTAGGATGACAATCTCACCAAGTCGGTTGGCATGCAGGGAAGGTACCTCCGAAGACCTCTCCTCTCCCAAGGTCCCTGGAATTTTGTTATTTTTATGATGTTTCTTCTGGGGCTAAAATACTGGCCTGCGCTTTTGTGCAACTGCTACAGCTGACTCGCATGCTAAGCTACCAGCACTGCATCCCCTGTCAGCACTAATGATGTAAATATGACCCCCCCCCCCCACCACCACCCTTTTCCTGCCCCCTTACAGACATGTTGCATTCCAAACATCTGATGTAGTTAAAAAAAAAAAAAAAAAAAAAAAAAAAAGCCTCATTCATCTCCTGCTTCTCAGGAATCAGTACTACTCGCTGCCATGGCTCCAGTTTCATAGCTGCATGGCAGTCCTGTTCAACATGGTTATTGCCACAGCTGTAATTATGGTCTGCCTCTAGGGTTCTGCTGCCCAGTCACCGCCACAGCAGACATCTCTATCTGCAAATGCTGCAGCCGCATTACTGCCAAGCCAGCAGCCTCTTTCTGATGGCCCCATGGCCTTACACACACCATGGATCAGCCTGAAAATAAACTTTGGGCCAGCATGACCCTCGGAGCTTCAACTCATGGCTGGGGGGGGTAAGAGAGAGAGAGAGGTAACTGGAAGTGTGGGAATAGGAGAGAGGAACTGGGAGGGGGCTTAAGAAGGAAGAAATAAGCTGGTGGAGGGTTTAAGAGAGGGCGCTAAGCAGGAGATGTTGGTGGGAATGAAGCAAATTTGTTTGAGGTGTAGTGGTGAGGTAGAGAAGAGTGAGTCTTGGGGAGTGGTTGTAGGGAGAGGTTCTGGTAGAAGGTTGGAGAGGAGCTGGGGAGTTTGAGACGGGCTTGGAGGGGTTTAGGGAAGAAAGAGCCTGATGACTGGATAAAGTAGCAGTATGGAGTAGCCAGGGAACAGGTAAGGGGTTGGGATAAGAGATGAAGGGGTGAGAGGGAGGGGCCGGCGACTGGTCAGGATAGAGAGAAGTATTGTGTATATGTATACTTAATTTTTAATCACACTGTTTATTACAAATTGTTATACCAATAAAGTTTCCTGAACCTGACTCAGAGGTTTTCCTTTTGGGGGGCAGGACAATATAATAGAGAAGGAGGTGAAGGGTACAGTAGGAAGAGGCTGGGGTAGAGTAGGAAAAGGATTAGAGGGAGACTAGGGGAGGGAATATAATAGGGAGAGGGTATGGGGGCGTGGCACCTATGCCACAAGACATTTATAGGAGTTAACAGTGCTAACAGGTTTGATGGTAAAATGGTTTCCTCCCTATGGGAGCCCTGAAGGAGCTTAAACTGTGTAAACATCTGCTGGATGTGCATGGGTCAAGGGTTTTTAATCTGGAACAATGTAGGAATATTTCAGAGCTCTGGGTCAGCTATGTGTCAGAAGGTGTTACCTACCCTTCTCGACAGACAAGGGATAATCCCCTGAAGGGCTCTGTCATTGAGCAGAAGTGATAAATGCCCTGACTCTATTGTCTGGGGCTGCTCCAGATTTCTAAGGATAGAGACTGCTGGATTTGTGATCCTCTCCCAGGATTACAGAAGGGAGCAGCAGGAATGGGCTGGGATTTTCCTCTAAAAAGCCCCAGAGACCTGAGGAGAAGTAGTAGAGGGTGCAATATAGCCTGGAAGTTTAAAAAGAAAAAAAGACTGAGCTTAAATGAGGCAAGGATTTAGCTGCACCAGAAAGCCAAACTATTCCAGAAAGAACTTGTTTTGGGGTTCAGAGTATCCTGATGCTGTCCCAGAAAGATTTTTCCTTGAGCTGTTCAGGACATTCTTGTGAGTAATTATTTTGCTGACTGTTGCTGTAAGACCTAACAGTTACTTAAGGGAAAGAAGTTATAAGGAGAAGAGATTTTCTGGACCTGTAATTCTGTCTAATTTCTGCATCTACTTGAGCTGTGGTCATGTTTGACTCTAAGGATTCTACAGTAAATTATTTATTTTTTGGAGCACAACTTGAGTCTGGAGAGTGGCTGGTTTCTGGGGAGTGTTCTCAGCCTGGTACTGGCCCTGAAGGTTATCCTCCACGGCCCTGGAGATTTAATTCCCCCACCTCAGGACAGCAACCCCAATGCTCCCCAAGGCTGGGAAGGTGATTGCAGGTGTGCAGGGGGTTACATGTGAATATAATCTGTGTGTGTGTGTATAATATATAATATATATTATACACACACACAGATTATATTCACACACATATATATATAATACACACACAGCGATAATATCTATAACTCCTATTACGTATGCCTTGTTATATGTTTCACACATGTTCGATGTATTTTCTAACTTTTTGTTCTATGTAAACTGACGCGATATGTACTATTACATGAACATCGGTATAAAAAAGCCTTTAAATATATATATAAATGTATTTTAAATCGCTCATATTTTGGCAACACGTACAAATTATCATACCAATAAGTCTTCTGAATCTGAGAGAGGCAGGGGAGGAAGAGGGGGGATATACAAGAGAGGAAGAAAGAAGGGTGTTGGGGTAAGAGGGATGGGGAAGGGAAATGGCAGGGAGGCAAAGGAGGGAGAAATAAAACAAGTTTGTTTTGACAAAACATTGTAAAAGTATAAGAAAAATGGTGAGAACATTCCCCAAACTTAAGCACAGAGACTTCCTGACGAAAGATTTACAGAGGACCTACTTTTATTATCTTACAGACTGATGCAGTAATCTGTGTATTAGAACTGTGCCCTGAAATCCAAGCCACAGTTTCTTAATGTACAGATTACAGTTTTTAAAAATTCCCCATGCAGTAAGCTAATGGTATGCTAAAGCATCAGGAGTTAAAATGTGGGTATGAGGAGTTAAACTAACTCAGGGGTGGGAGTGGAGGAACATTCCTGCAAGGGATACAAATGGGAGGACTTACTCCAGCTGCAGACTGCACCTCCAGACCCCGCGGGCTCCACAGCTACCTCCCTCCCTGTCACTGCCACAGCTGCAGCTTTTCTCTCTCTCCTTCCTCTCCCTCCCAGTCAGGTAAAGCAGCACCAACCCACCGCTGAACTTGTGTGGCCTGACTGCTAATGCACGTTACCGGAGTGGGAGACCTTGCATGCGGGAGATGTTTAAAAAAATAAATAAATAAAAATCCAGGTTAGGCCAAGTGCAGCTCTCTGCATCGGGGAGTACTGCCTAATGCCCTCATTTGCATTGGATTTCCAAAGGGCACTGAGCAGGACTCTCATTTTTTGAACACACATTTTGACTGTAAAACTCTTTCCTTTATCAGCAATAAGGCTTATGTTCACAAAATATGTGTTCAAATGCAGGCAAAACTGTGCATTTGGCTGAACATACCTTATTGCATCGGCCTGTTAGTGACTACAAAACAACTTCTGAAATTTGAAAAAATGTGAGTATGTGGGGGAAAAAATAAATAATCCTATCTGAACTTGTAAGGCCCATAGATTGCAGTCCTTTCTGGGACATGTGGAAGGGACTTAAACCCAAAACTAATTTAGCAATCCAGAATGGTAACGTTTGTACTAATTATTAATACCAGCACCTCTATAAAGAGATCAGACTTGACGATCTGGTGAAAAAATCAAAAGCACACACGAGATAAACTAAACCTGCTGCAAAGTGTAATCTCAAACACCATTAGACACCCTTATAACATTATGGGAAATCAGGGATTGTGTTCAGAAAAGCATATGAATCTGATTAGGATAGTTAATGAAATGTTCAAGCACAGCCTTCGCCCTAAGACATGGTTAGAGGGGTTAATTATACTCATTTATAAGCAAGGGGATACTACTAATCAAAATAATTATAGACCGATCTGTATTAACAATAGAATTAGCAAACTGTGCTGTACTTCTCAGCAAAAGAGAATTACAGTTCCTAACAATTGGAAAAAGCCTGCACAAATGTCAGATTAGGTTCCTCCCCAAATTAGCAAACCATATGTAGTCCTTAAAGATTCAAGAAACTTTATTGGCATAACAGTTTGTACATGTGTTGCCAAAATAGCATATAAAGGGAATAATTTTATAACAGATCACATGAGAAAATTGGCAAATATACGCATGTTATACCAGTTTTCAAATTAAACATGTAAATTTGCTTAGACAATTATATTTCCAAAGTTACCAACACATAATTACACCAGTTGTGTGTAGAATTTTTTTTTTTTTTCTGAAAATCTTCATGCATAATATTTGAATGCAAAAATCTGCACTTACACAAACCCCTCCACAATCCCATCCCCTGGGAAAATCTCCTCTGAGTTTGGATAAACTTACCTGCATACAGGATGTAGGTGCATAGGTTTATCAAGTAGGTAGTTAATAACAAGCCAATTCTGTGGATAAACATACTCTTACCAATGGGAATAACTTGAAAATTACCTTCAAAGTGGTTAAAATAGGAGAAAAAAATATAGTATTTCTAATAAGTAAAATAAAACATGATACAGAAAAGACAATAACCAGTGCAATTTCCAAGTTGTGGTTCTGTTCAGGATTGGCCCTGATCAGATTGCAATACAGAATATTTTGTTGATTATAGTTTTTTCCCATTTGCCCCAACATGATACAAACTTTTTACTGTTTATTCTTTTATGGGAAGTCTGTTTTTCTCTTTTAGTTTTAGGAAATATGCATCTCTGATATATTTTGTATTTTGCAGAATACAGGAAGAAATACATTTCTACTTCTCTGCATGCAGTGCAACACCAGAGTCTGGCTTCTTGGAGCTTCCAGCTCAGTTTTTGTCTGCATATTTATATTTCTAGTTTGTAGCCAATTCTGTATTTGGTGAGCGTCTGTCTCGGTTGTTTGGGGTGGAGTTCTTTTGTTTGTTTGTAAGTGGATTAATATCAGATTTATTGGTTTTGATGTATATTTCAAGTGACATGTTGATGTTTTAATTAAGGCTTCACATATTTATGATATAATGTGTTTTATTTGCTGTACATCACTGTCAGAAGTTCTGGAGTGGTAATTAAGTCTCAAATTCTGTGAGAGACACCATGGTGAGATATTCTCCTAGCTTGCATTGTTGTGTAGGGATCTCTAGCAGTCCAGCTTATTTAACTTTTTTTCAGTGGGAGATGTATTGCTGTTCTAAGGAATGTTACAGTATTTACAATGCTGCTTTTTTATAGATAGCATTTTTGCTGTTTGAGTTTTGGAACTTAGTGCTATTTTGGTGTGGGTGGTTTAAAATATATGCGCTGAATTCGTGTGGCAGGATGTTCACAGAGTGTCTGGTAGTGAAGATGGTTTGTGGTATTGAGAGATGGCACCAGAGTCTGAATATTCTTTGTAGTAAGGAAGATCCTATTTCCTGTTTGTAGGGGTATTTTCTGTGGAGATGCATTTGTTAGTAGGGATGCTTCTGTGGACACAGAGTGTCTGTTTGCAAAACTGGAGGTGCAGCTTTTCTATTGAGATTCCATGTCATTCGGTATAGCAGGGATAGGGGTCTCCGATCCTTGAGTGCTGTAGCCAGTCACATTTTCAAGGTATCCACTCTGAATATCCATAAGAATACGTTAACATGTACTGCCTTCACTGCATGCAAATGCATCTCGTACATATTCTTTATGGGTGTCCTAAAAATTAAATTGACATGGGGAACTTGAGGTCTGGAGTTGCCTATCCCCTGCTATATAGTTTGAGATTAATTGTAGACTCCAGACCTTGCTCTCATATGAGGACTGGTTAAATGTGAATGATTCTATCAAATAATGTTAATCGCTTTTACTGGGACTTTGTAACTAGCCAGAAACCTTTTCTTGTATTGGCCTTAGAGGTAGTTTAAAACTCGCAGATGTACTTTGTGTCAGGCCAAGATATGCATAGCTAGGGCAAGGGTACTCAAATGGGTGCATGTGAAAGTTCCTGAAAGGGGTGGGCCTGGTGGAGGGGAGGGAGCGTAGTGGCAACCTCATAAGCACATCATGGCTTAGCCATGCGTCTTTCAGCAGGCCTAGGAGAATGGGTCCAGAAAAGAAACCACTTCTGCTGTAGTACACCTGGACTTAGGAGAACTGCTGTTGCTGCTACTACTACTATTTCTAATATTATTTATTTTATTTATAACTTTTTTTATACCGAAGTTCAAGTAACAGGGTTACTTATCATTCCGGTTTACATTACAACAAGTAGCAAATAATGACAAATATGTCTTACAATGAACAAGGATGTGAACAACTTGGAGAACATAACTAGGAAAAAAGAACAATGTATGCAGTTACAGCGAATTGGATTTAAGGGATATCAAGCTAAATAGGAGGGAAATTAACTAATGGAGGGGGGGGGGGGGGGAAGAAGTTACTGTGGCTGAGTAAACAAACTTAGGTCATGGGTAGCGATAGTCTGTGACAGTCTGTGGAAGCTATGGATGACTCAAATTATGGGAATGCTTGACCGAACAGCCATGTCTTGAGTCTTTCCTTGAACGTGGTAGGGCAATGAATCAGCCTGAGCTCAGGAGGAAGCAAATTCCACTGTTTGGGGCCTGCAGTGGATAGAGCTCTTTTCCTTAAAGATGTTTTAATGGGAGGAGCGTGTAGAGTGCCTTTTTGTGCTAATCTTAGCGAGCGGGATGAAGTGTGAAGTTGAAGAGGAATTCTGAGGTCCAGTGGAGTGTTGTTGAAAATGGCTTTGTGGGTGATTGATAAAAGTTTGTAGAGGATTCTAAATTTGACTGGGAGCCAGTGGAGCTTCTTTAGAATCAGAGTTATATGGTCCCTTTTGTTGGATTTTGTGAGACACCTTGCTGTTGCATTTTGTAAAAGTTGAAGAGGCTTTAAGGTGTTGACAGGAAGGCCGTGTAGCAGTGAATTACAATAATCGATTTTCGAGAAAATGATTGATTGTAACACTGATCTGAAATCATGGAAATGGAGGAGGGGTCGAAGCCTTTTTAGAACTTGGAGTTTGTAGTAGCACTCTTTTTTACCGTGGTGTTGGTGAAACCCGAGTAATTTAGTTTATTATCCATGACGACCCCAAGGTTTCTGACTCGAGGGGAGAAAACTGGGAGCTGTGAAAGGTGAGAGCTGTTTAGTGGAAGGTTGCCGTCTTGAGTTATCAGGAGGAACTCTGTCTTGTCGGCGTTGAGATTAATTACTACTTAACATTTCTTTTTTTGCGCTACTAGACGTAGGCAGTCTGCTTAGCAGAGTTTACAATCTAATCAAGACAAACATATAGGGCAAGACTTCAGGATTTTAATTTAGTAAAGAATGGTTACAAATTCTGCTTACTGGCACAATCAGGGATTAAGATTTAAAAGCAGCCTCAAAAAGGTGGATTTTTAGTTGCAATTTAAATACATCAGCCATACTGTCTGTACCATATTCCAAGCATATGGTGCATTCAGGTGAAAAGCACGGAGTTGGCAGTAGAGGAGAAGGGCATAGATAGGAGTGACTTACCTGATGAGCAGAGTGCATGGGAAGAGGTGTAAAGAGATGAGAGTTGGGATAGTGAGGAGCTGCAGAATGAAGGTTCTTGTAGGTAAGTAAGAGGAGCTTGAACTGTACATGGGAATAGATAGGGAGCCAATGTAGTAGTGACTTGAGAAGAGGGGGGTCATATAGGTGTAGTGACATTGGTGAAAGATATATCATGCAGCTGAATTTTAAATAGATTGTAGTGGAGAGAGATGACTCGCTGGGAGACCTGTGAGGAGCAAGTTGCAATAGTCTAAGCAGGAGGTGATGAGAGTGTGAATAAGGGTTATGGTAGTATGTTCAGAAAGGAAGGGATGAATATTGATGATATAGAGAAAATAATGGAATATTTTGGATATGTGGAGATAAGGAGAGAGAGGAGTCAAAGATGACTTCAAGGTTATTGGCTGAAGGGACTGGGAGGAGAAGGGAAGTGGGCTTGGAGGGGGGAAGATTAGCTCTGTCTTGGCCTTGTTGATTTTCAGATGACTGCTGCTGGGATGTCCTACAATGTTGGATAAACAGGCTGAGATCTGGTACCGGATTCCTGATTTTAATTTCTTATGTAGGGAGGTAAATCGGGGAATCATCAACATAAAGATGATATTGAAAGCCATGAGAGAAAATCAGAGGACCAAGGAAATTTAGTATACAGAAAGAAGAGACCAGGGCCCAGGCTTGAGGCACACCAATTGGTAGCAGAATGACGGTAAAGGAGAATCCGCCAGAAGACACTAAAAGTGCAATGGGAGAGGTAAGAAGAGAAGCAAGACAGGACAGTTCTGATATCCAAGTAAGGACAGAGTAGGTAGTGATCAAGTGTTTAAAAGCAGCAGATAGGTCAAGGAGGATAGGACTGAGTAAAGGCCTTTGGTTTTAGCCAATAACAGGGCATTGGAGACTTTGATAAGGGGCTGTTTCTCTGGAATGTAAAGAGCAAAAACCAGACTGGAGTGCATCAAGAATGGCTTGAGATGAAAGAAAGTCAAGACAGTGGTGGTGAAAAGTATGTTCAAGTAGCTTGGAAGCAAAAGGGAAGGAGAAGATGGGACAATAATTGGCAGGACAGGTAGGGGCTAGGCACACTTTTTTTTTTTTTTTGAGATGTGTGATCACAGCATGTTTTGAAGATAGCAGGAATAGTAAAGTGATTAGATTGAGGATGTGACAGATTGAAGGAATGACTGCAGTAAAGATGGAGCTAAGGAACTGGGTAGGATTGGAGGTCAGAGGAATAAGTAGTTAGCTTATGAGAGGAGAGAAAATAGTTTCCTTCACTGTGAATTCAGAATAGGAGTAGAGAGTGAGGTGTAGAGAGGCCAAGGGAAAGTTAGAGGAAAAAAGTGGGGAAGAAGGAGATAGAGGTGACCTGGTTGAGAACTGAAGACTAATTTTGTGAATCTTGTTATGGAAGTAGTCAGACATAGTCTGGTTAGAGTGAACTGCTGCAATATTTCACAACTTAGGAAGACTTGGCACCCTTAGATCCCAGTCTGGGAGGAGTTCCTGTGTTGTCTGACCTCTTTACAAGAAAAGAGGTCACAGCTCCTGCCCACTGGGGAAGAGGGGGTGAAGTAGGGGAAGGGAATGGGTGGAGATGCCAGAGAGAGAGATGAGATGGGGGAGAGAAGTTGAGAGGGAGGATAAATGTAAAAAGTCTTAAAAAAAAAGAAATTAAAACAAAAAAAGACAAAATAAATGAGCAAATGTGGAAAAAAGAGGAAAATAGGAACAATTAGTGAAAATGGTTAAAAAAAAAAAAAAAAAAAAAAGTTGGCAGGGTGAGATGGCAGTTTTTTCCAGCTCCTAAAAATGTTGGCAGGCATCCAGGTTTTTTGGAAAATGTTCCACTCCTTACCATTTGTCCAGGATGTCTGGCCTCTGTATTTCAGTTTTGGTGTGACTCTCTGTGAGCCTTGTTCTCTCTGGGCATGATGATTGTGTCTGTGTATATCTGCTCTCTGTTTGATGTGCTGTGATCTGTAGGTATGCTGTGGTCTTCTTATGTTTGGGTATCGTTGTCTATGTCTTTGTGTGAAGGGCATCTGCGTCTGTGTCTTAAATTTCTGTCTGGGTGTTGAGTGGCTATATGTCTTTTTCTGTAGGGGTACCTGGGTGCCTCCCTCTCTGTGTGCTTCCTCCTTTAAGCAACCTGAAAAGAAACAAAATGGGAGCTTTGAGTTACTAGTAGCAGTATGGGCTCCCTGGCAACTTGGTTAAGCACTGATTTGTTGTCAAGAAAATTTGATACCAGGTTAGGAATTCAGGACACCCTTCGTGTGTGTGTCTATAAAAACAACTGAAAGCTGCTAGTGAACGGGTGCGTGCTTTATTCCCTTTATTACCTAGCAAGCAACATGCAAGGTTATAGTAACGGAGACTAAAAAAAAAAACAGCAGCGAAATCTATCAAACAGCCACAAGATGGTATTAACCTGTAAGTTAACATCTGTAATACTACCCTTTTCTTTGGTATTTGCACAGCTTTCTGTTGTAAAAGATATTAAAGATCAAATCTCTTAGGAGGGTCTGTGTGTCTAAACAGGAGTTTTCTATGCATGCAGCTGCTCATCTCTGTCTGGTGTTACTTTCCTGGCTGTCGTGCTTGTCCATAAACTTCCAACAGGTGTGCCTTGCTTGTTCAGGGTTCCCATCTACTCTTTCTGCTTGGGTATGTACTTAGTGCAGGTGCAATTGCTTGGCCCTTCATTTGAGCCGTGCATGTGCTGTCTGTAGCAGCCTTTTGAAGCTTTTTGCTCAGTCACTCACAAAGGGCCAGTGCAAGGGTATTAGGTTCACCTAGGGCGCCTTACAGCCTGGCATCCCCGCCCTCCCAAATTGACTTCCCCACCGACAGTTTAAAATTATGTATTTATAAAAATAGATTTTACTTGGAAAAAGAACACTCTTGAGGTAAAAATATAATATAAATGTTATTGTGATAATTACATGCACTGCTGTGGTGCCAACCACAAAACTGCAAAAAAAGAGACTTGGAACCCATATGGTTTAAAGCTATTGTAAAATGTTGGGTGTGGGCTTGGCTCTCTCATACCAAAACAGCACTAACTGCCAGCACTCAGTCAGTGACAACCCTACCTATGAAAAGGCACACTGCAAATATTACAGCAGGCTAAAAGACACCAATACACCTATCAGAAAAACAGAACAAGCCAAGCTGCTACAGATCCCTACACAGAAACTACATGCTGGCAGAACACCTCACCTCAGTCACACCTGCAAACCACAAACAGACCCTCACCAAATACAGAATAAAGACACCATAAAGTATAAGAAGAAATGTGTAGACAAAAACTGAGCTGTAAATCACAACAATCCAGATTCTGTATATGATGCAACAGAAAACCAAAAATCACCATTCCTCATAAAACATCAAACAATAACATCAAGAAATATAAATCATTAATCATAATTGTAAAATCATACTTATAAAATATTTCTAAACAGCTGACAGTGGTGACAGTGCACAAAATGTCTCCGCTCTCTTACATACTCTCCAATACATACACTCTTACTCACATTTGTTCATATATGCACTTTCTTTCCCCCACATGCTCTTTTACACCCCCCCATTTCCCACATGCTCTCTTCTCCACGCTGTCCCACACACATACTCTCCCCCACACATGCTCTCTCATTGCACACACATGATCCCTCTCTAACCCCACATGATCACACAAAGCGCTGTCCCCCACATGATTACAAGCATATGCTCTCTCCACATCACACATGCTCTCTCCCACATGATCACACACACATACACATGCTCTTTCTCTCTGCTACATGCTCACACACACACACTGATACATGAACTCTCATATGCTCATATATGCACACTTTTTTTTTTTCTCTCCCCAGAATACGAAGGCGGCAGAAGCAGCTTTCTTTTTCAGTTCTCACACCATCAGGAGGTCTCTTCTCTTCATTGCGGCGAGGACTTGGCTCCTCTTTCAGCTGGGCCCATGCTCCTCTTTGGCCATACGTCCCAGTCCCTTCTCCCCTTTGGCCACGAGACCTGACATGCCACTGCTGTTTCTCTTCAGTCATGCAGCTTGACCTGCTGCTGATGGTTCTCTCTTCAGTCACATGGGCCTGGCTTGCCACAGTTCCAATGCTTTTCAGCCGGGAGGGCTGCCTCCTGTTTCTGGATACTATGGATTTTTTTTTTTCTTCTGGTACAGTGGGGCCAGGGAAGAAGGAAGCCCAATGGCTGCAGGTCAGCGCAAGCAGTAGGCGGCCACCCCCAAACCTGTGGCACCCTAGGCAACTGCCTAGTTTGCTTAGTGCTTCCATTGGTCCTGCACTTGCAGATTTACATGATTCAGTGATTATAGAGTTCCTTCAACCTCCACCAGATATGAGTGGCTGGGACTGTGAAAAAAGCTTCACCTATACTAGCCCCTTTCTCCTTGGGTTGAGTCTTTTGTTTCCGAGGCCAGCAGGACTTAGGAGAAGGTCCCAGCTAGATAGGTGTTTTATTGGTCAGACGAGGTCGATGTCAAAGCAGGCGGTGGTTAGGCAGTCAGTATTCAGGCAGAGGGTCAAGGCAGGTAACAGTCTGTAACAAGGCAGTGGTCGAAGTCCATAACAAGAGGTCAGTCAGAAGGGAGCAAGACAAGGCAGGAACAAAGGCAAGGCAGAATCCGGAAAATAGCAATGAACACCAGATGAGGCAGGAGGACCTGTTGCTGAGGCATCAGCTTGTTGAACAGCTGGAACTTAAATAGCCAGGTCGAGGTGAATTCATTCATCAGTGCCACGGGGAGGTTTCCCACTGCATAGCTGCCTTCTGAACGTCTTGACTCGTGTACGTGCCTGTGGGAGGCCAAGTCCATGGCGGCGTTCCGGAGGAGAGTGAGTGCCAACTGCAATACGGTTAACGCAGTTGGCCAAGTATTTTTCGTACCCCCATTTTAAGCTCCCTCCTCCAAGTCTCTCAACTTGGGCTTATGGGGAAAGAGGCTGGTGAGTTGAGGAGCCTGAACATTTTTGGCAGGTTCCCATGCCCTCTCTTATGGGCCAAAGCCCTTCCAAAAAATCAGTAAATGTAGCCTACTCCTTATCCTTATGGTGTCCAGTATTTCCTGGACCTCTTATTCAGTGTCCAGGTCTGTAGCTTTGTTCACAGGCATGGGAATTTGCTGTAGTTTCCAAATTAGTACCACTAGTTTCAAGAGTGACATGTGAAATGCATTGTGTGTCCGTAAGGGGTAGCTGTCGATGGTAGGTGACAGATCCCAATTGGTGGTGTATAGAGAAGGGTCCAACAAAACAAGGAGAGGACGTCGATGAGGGAGCCTTTAGGGTCTTGGTGCTAAGTCAGATTTTATCTCCTGACTTAAAACCGTGGAGTGATAAAAAGCATTGCCCCACACCCTAGTTTGAGGAGCTGGTAAGTTCTTTGCCAGAGTTTACCAAAGTTTTGAGCAGTTTATACCATCAGTCATGGCGTGGTTAGCCATACTGGGAGAATAGTCTTCCGGTGCTGCCAGTAAATGATGGCAAATGGAGATGACCTGGCTGATTTGCATGCATGGTAACTGTGGCAGAATTCTGCCCAAGGCAGCAGGGAGGCCCAGTCGTCCTGCCTCTCAATGTAGTCCCAAAGGAATGCTTCAGGTTCGGGTTAATTTGTTCTGTTTGCCCACTGGATTTTTCCTCAGTAGTTCCTCCAGAATCTAGATGTAAATTGAACTTAGTCACTGATAAGTTAGGCTTTTGTGCAGATGAAAGATATTTTGAAAAGAGCGCTGTGAGAGTTCAGGAGCGATAGGCAGGGGCTGAAAGGGGCACAAAATCTATATTCTAGAAGCAGAGAGATTCTGGAATCTCTGCAAAGAGAACTGTTCTATCAACTGGTAACAGAACCCCCCACACAGGAGGGGGTGATACTGGACTTGGTGCTCACCAATGGGAACGGTATTTCTGATGTAGTGAATTATCACCTGGGAACCAGTGACCACCGGATGGTGTGGTTCAATATTAGGGCGCAAGAGATGAAGGTTCATTCTAAGACAAGGGTCTTTACACTTCAGGAAAACCTAACTTTCTCAGAATGGGAGAGTACCTCTCGAGTCATTAGCTGGATGGGCAAATATAGGGGAAGTATAAGGGCAGTGGGCAAAACTAAAAGGAGATGTTAGGGCAATTAATCTTTTTGCTAAGAATGTAAATAAAGGGAAGAGAAAGAGAGACTATGGTTTTCTAAAGTAACTGAAAAGGTAAGGGAGAAAAAGTTAGCAGTTTTTTTTTTTTTCCTTCCTTCGCCATCCTTTAGTTATTTCTCTAGTTTTTAGTCACAGTTATCCCATCCCCCCTTTCCTTTTTTATGTAATTTCTATCTGCAGTTTGTATGTAAACAGATATGATGTACCCACTAATAGCGGTATAGAAAAGCCTCTAAAATAAATATACTACAGGAGATCGCAGAACGAGAGACAGGTGACAATATATGGAAAAATTAAGAAAAACTGGGAAAGATATGTTAATGATAGAAGGAAGTGCAAAAGTATCATTGTGAGACTTGAAGGGTAGGAATATGTATAGGCTGATGATGAGAAAAGCAAAATTGCTTAACAGATATTTGTTTGGTGTGTTTGGTTTTTTTTTAAAATATCCTTTTATTGAGGCAGGAATAAGGAAAACATTCCATAAACAATATAGATTGTATATCAATTACCTCAGAGTTTTACATTTTACTCCCAACTTGCCACACCTTCCCCTCCCACCCCAGTACAGAGAATCTCAAGCAATAGGGAGCCAGATTGTACTATTTAAAACCTGAAGACTTAGAATTTAAGGGATTGCAATGGTAGGAAGAGACACAATTATGAACAAACATTCATGAAAAAAAAGAGAGAGAGAGAATGAATGTTGCCAGTTACAGATATATCATTATGCTCAACATGAGGGTCATACAGTCGTCCAGCAAACTCTTTAAGCATCAAGTGGTGCAAGTGCCTTAATAGAAGCCTGTAGTGAATTGTAGAACACCAACCATATATCCCTGAAGAGACATTTCTTATTAGGAGTGAAGTGTGAATACATGGAGCCATATTCCAATTGATATAACTCAGTCTTACAGGTAAGCCAGTGTTGCCATCTTGGGGACACAGGCTCTATCCAGTGGAGCAAGACACATTTTTTGGCGATAAAGCAAACATTGGACAAAAAGAGTACATTGTCAATGTTTAGGCTAGTCTCTCCCACTTCATTATTCAGAATACAAAAGGAGTTCGACCACTGTACTTCAGAGCCTAGAAGTGAGGAGAGAGAGTGACGAATATCTTCCCAAAACTCTTGTATGTTGGAGCAGAGCCAAAGACAGTGGATCAGTGAGGCCTGCGGTTGGGCACACTTGAGACAATCATCCATTGATATAAGACCCATTTTCTTTGCTCTGGCTGGTGAGAAGACAGTTCTATGAAATATACGTTGTTGAAGTTTTGCGAAGACTGACATTTTGTCATCTTCGGGATAGAGGCGTAGGCATCTTTGAGCATTTTAACAGTCAGGTCTTCGGCACAGTCTCTTGACCATTTAGGAAGCAGGGAGGGGAACACCTGATAAGTCTGTACAATACAATAATATGAATACATATTAGACAAGCTAGCAGTCTTGGCATTAAAACTAGCAATCAAATCTGAGTATTGAGAACAGTCAATAGGGCCCACATTCCCCATCATCAAATCACAGTAATTTGCTCAGAGAGATCCATACAGTAAGAAATGCTGGGGTTGCATCCCCAGTTTATCCTGGCACTGTACAAAGGAATAAAAGTTTCCTTTTGTAGAGTCTAAAAAGTCCTTGAGTGGCCAAGTAGTGGAAGTAGTGAAATTATGAAGTCTAGGGATGTGACAGGGGTCTCTAAAAGATCATCGCATAGGGTAATGTGGAGACACCTGCACAGGCAAATGCAGTAGTTTGCGGGTATAAGCCCAAATTCTCCCGACTGGTTCTCACTATACCAAATCTTAACTGGGGTCCCACTAAATCACGGGGAGGGGAATGTAGAACATAGCTCGGTTCCAGTGGCACACACATAGCATGAACTAAGTGAGCATCTGTATGTTGTGATGTACAGAGGATCCAGTCCCCCAGAAAATGAAGATTGGCAGCTCTAGAATAGACCATAAAGTCGGGGAGACCAAAACCCCCCTGAACCCATGGAGTGGCCAGAGTAGCATAAGCTAATCGGGGCTTTTTACCTCCCCAAACAAACCTCTGTACCGCTTTTTGCAAAGTGCATTTATCTTTAAGCAAAAGGAGGCATGGAATCATGGAAAGTGAATAAATCAATTTGGGGGCAATGACCATTTTTATTACTGCTATTCGGCCCTGAAGAGAGAGGGGTAAAGCTTGCCAACTCGTTAATGTGCGAATAGCTTTGTCTATAGCTGGAGGGATATTTTAAAGCATACCATTTCTCCGGGTTAGGGTGTATATAAACCCTTAGATATTTAATGGTAGAGTCCGCCCACTTCTCTGGGGAAAAATGGCCAATTATTGTGCAGCAACCCTGTTAAGTCAAGGGCTTCAGTTTTATCTAGATTTAACTTGAACCCAGAAAGAGATTGGTAAGTAGAAAAAATTTTTAACGCCTCAGGTAGTGCTGTACGTGCATTAATTAGGAGGAGAAGGATATCGTCCACAAACAAGTGTTTTTATATGTTTGCGTCCCCACGGGGATCCCTGTAACTGAGGCTTCATGTAATTTCCTAATGAGAGGCTCCACCGTCATGATGAATAACAATGGAGAGAGTGGGCAACCTTGCCGAGTTCCCCTTTCCAATTGAAACTCTTCAGAAAGTAAGCCATTAATCAGTACCCTCGCCGTGGGATTAGAATAGAGAAGAGTAATATAATCAAATATTTTCCCATTAAAACCCATTTTGGAAAGCACCTTTTTTTTAGAAAGGGCCATGCAACCCTATCAAAGGCTTTTTTCTGCGTCACAGGTAACTAGCAGAGGATCTGTGAGAGAGAGAGAATTGTACTGGACTCTAAGGCTGCTTGAACTTTATGTAAATTTACCGCAGATCTTCTCCAGCCACAAAGCCCACTTGATCTGAAGATATGAGCATGGGCATGATAGGCTGAAGTCTATTTGCTAGAATCTTAGTATATAAATTAATATCCAGGTTCAGTAAGGAAATTGGTCGGTATGAGGAAGCTAGTAAGGGATCTCGTCCTGGTTTTTGGGAGAACCACAATTGTGGCAGATCTCAAAATAACAGGCATCTCACCTAGGCTAGCCATAGATTCAAACAGGGATTGGAGGTAAAGGGGCCATATCCTTTATAAAGACCCCTGTCATGCTGTCGGGCCCTGGGAGCCTTAATATCTTTCAACGAGCCAATGGCCACCAAAACCTCCTGAACCCCATAGGACGATTTTAAGTCTAACCGTTGCATTTCAGTTAGAGTTGGGAGTGATAGGCAAATACAAAAACTCATCAATGGCGTCTCATCCACCTGTTCCCCAGAATACAAGGTGTGGTAATCAGAAAATATTTGTGCGATCTAGATGTGGATTTTGTCACCTTTGTAGACTGAAATTAGCTATGAATTCGAGGGTGCTTTTAAAAGGCGTGCCAAGAGGCATCCCGCCTTGTTCCCAAATTGAAGAAGGTAAATTGTCTATACCTTAATGCTGTGCAAGCTCTTCATGCAAGAGATCGTTGAGAGCCACCTGTGTTGCCTTATATTGGGGAACTAGGTCCATCTTCTCCATTAATGTTAATTCTACGTTTGAGAGCCTTCATTTGTTTATCGAGGGAAAGAATGTCCTCATCCGCCCAGCCTTCTCTTATGACTGGCATAACTAATAATATCTCCTCTGAGAACAGTTTTGCTGTTTCCAACAGTTACACAGGTTGAGTGGAATGTTGTGCATTGAACCTCATGAAATCATTCCATTTCTTCTTAAATATTGAGGAAAGGCTGGGGTCATTAGGTCTGCTGGGAATTCTCCCATTGACCCTGTAATTGTGGGTCACGGGAACCAAATTCCCCCCAAAAACTGGGCAGTGGTCTGAGATCACCAAAGACCCAGTGGAAGCCTTTGAGAAGGCAAGGAAATAATATCTCAGATACTAATAAATAATCTATGCGGGATCTTGACGGGGTGTGCACGTGCTATATGCATGAATTCACGCTTCCCAGGGTTTAGGGTTCTCCACAAATCTATCAATTGCAGGTGCTTACATAAAAATTTGGCCC